>NW_012101743.1:996200-1009899 GCF_000951045.1 Mandrillus leucophaeus
GATCAGTCCTATTCTGAAAGCCATCTTAAGTAGTCAACATTTGCCTCTCCAAAAAGGAAAAAGAGTAGTACTGCATTTTCTTTTTTTTTTTTTTTTTGCCTGGCTAATTTTTGTTTTTTTTTTTTTTCTTTTGAGACGGAGTTTCCCTCTGTCTCCCAGGCTGGAGTGCAGTGGCACTGTCCTGGCTCACTGCAACCTCTGCTTCGCCTGGCTAATTTTTGTATTTTTAGTAGAGACGGTGTTTCACTATATTGGCCAGGCCAGTCACAAACTCCTGATCTTGTGATCTGCCCGCCTCGGCCTCCCAAAGTGCTGGGATTACAGGCGTGAGCGGCCGCGCGTGGCCTGCATTTTCTAATGCGAAATCTACTGTCACTTAGTGGGTAACCATTTTATCTTCATTTTGGCTTTCAAGAATTTAAACACACTCGTGAGATGCAGTCTTTTCCCTCATAACCAGGCAGGGTCTATGCCTACTTTCTTAGAGCACTGACAGTATATTCAGGTAAAACTCTTCTTTGGGAAATCGCAGTGAATGGAGCAGGGACTGCTGGGACTCACTGAAGACTTGGGTTTAAGTGGTTCCATTGCTAACTACCTATGGCATTAGAGTAAATGACTTAACCTGTGGCTACTTTTGTTTTCTCATATCTTGGAAGGTGATAGATCACAATGCTTCAAAACTTGATATGCATACGAATCAACTGGGTGTCTTGTCAAAATGTAAATTCTGATTCGGTAGCTATACTAGGCAGAATTCTAAGATAGCCCCTAAGATTCCTGTCTCCCTGTGTACATGGCCTGTATAGCCCCTATCCTTCAGTGTGGGCAGGATTTGTGAATATAGTAGAAAATTATTTCCATGCTTAGGTTATATCATATGGGAAAAATGAAGAGATTTTATCAATTTAATTAAGGCCCCAAATCAGTTGATTTTGAGTTAATGGGAGATTTTACTGGATAGCCTGGCCTAATCAGATGACCCCATAAAAAAGCGTTTAGAGGTCAGAGATGCAAGAAGTTAGCAATTCTCCCTCTTGCTGGCCTTGAGGAAGTAAGCTACCATGAGTTCTATAATTATGAAAGAATGAATCTGCTAACAACCATATGAATCTGGAAGAAGTCCACTTGTCTCAGTTCAGATCTCAACACCAGCTGACCTCCTGATTGCAGCCTTGCAGAAGATCCAGTTAAACTACATCCAGAATCCTGACCAATGAATACTATGAAATAATAAATATGTGTTGTTTTAAGCTACGAAATATGTGGCAGTGTAACACAGCAATAGATTATAAATACAAAAGGTTAAGGTGAGGCATTTCTAACAAGTTCCCAAGTGATTGTTGATAACACTGGTGCATGTTTACACTCTGAATAGCAAGAACATATCACACAATCATTCCAAGACTCAGACTGAAAATGGTCATTAGGGATGTGCACTAAATAATTTCTTCAACATTAATAATAGAATTTACTGATTCTTAATCCCTGGTTATGACCTACATTTTTAAAAGTTGACTCTCTTGTCACTTTTGTGGGAAATTTGTACTTAAACTTCCAGGCATCTATTCCCAATTACAATTTCATCCTTTTAATTTTCTATTTCTGTAAGACAATTAAATATATTCTTGACCAAATGCAAATAGCACAACACAGAGAAGTAATTATCATTTTATCAATTCAGTCAATCCTCTTTAACCACACTAGATACTATCAGTAACAACATCTTATTGGTTATACTTGAGGATGTTAAAATAAAACTGAACAAAAGGAACTGCTTCTTGGTTTTGCTAAATTCAAATTATTCATAATATAAGTGTTTTAGCATACTATACTACCTTCTTTTAACCATTTTATTGAGGCATGCTTGACATGTAAAAAGTGTAAATATTTAATGTATACAATTCAATGATTTTGTGGGGTAGTGTATACCTGTGAAATCATCACCACCATCAAAGCCATAGATATATTTATCACCTCCCACATTCTTTCCCACCCCATTTATTACTATTATTATTGTGACAAGAACACTTAACCTTCGTAAGAACATTTAACCTTCTTAAAATCTACCCTCTTAGAAAATTTTAAGCATGGCAAATACTATACAGTTGTTAGCTATAAACACTGTGCTATGTAGATCTTCAGAAATCATTTATTTTGCATAACTGAAACTTTGTATCCTTTGATTAACATCACATTTCCCTCCCTGCCCACAGCTCCTAGAAACTGCCATTCAATTCTTTGCTTCTGTGAGTTTCACACTTTTAGATTTGACATACAAATTAGATCATATAGTATTTGTCTTTCTGTGTTTGGCTTATTTCACTTAGCATTATGTCCTCCAGGTCCATCCATATTTTTATAAACTAGATAATATTCAATCGTGTGTATATACTGCAATTTCTTTATCCATTCATCCATCTATGGATGTTAGATTTAGTATTTTGGTTATTATGAATAATGCTGCAATGAACATGGGGATACAGATATGTCTTCAACATACTGCTTTTATTTCCTTTTGAAATAAATAAATCCAGAAAGTGAAATTGCTGGATCATATGGTAATTCTATCTTCAATTTTTTTTTTTTAATAACTTCAACACTGTTTTCCATAGTGACTATACCAAGTGCTATTCTACCAATAGTGGCTATCCCACCAATAGTGCATCAGGGTGCCCTTTTCTCCAAATCCTAGCCAACACTAGTTATCTTTTTAAAAAATAGCAGCCACCTAAACATGTGTGAAGCAGTATCTCACTGTGGTTTTAATTAGCACCTCCCTGACGATTAAAGATGTTGAACATTTTTCTAATATAGCTGTGGGTCATTTGTATGTCTTTTCTTGAGAAATATCTATTCAGGCCCTTTACCCATTTCAAAAATTGGGTTATTTTTGCTATTGTGTTGTTTAGGATGCTTTTGTAAATGAGACTGTTTTATTAATTTCTTTTTGAGATAGCTTGTAATTAAGAAAAAGAAATGCAACGAATTTTTGTAAAGTTTATTTGGATCCCACAACTTTATTGAATGTATTTACTAATTTGAACAGTTTTTTTGTGAAATCATTAGGGATTTCTAGATACAATATTAGGTCATCTTCAAATTGATAAACTTAATACCTTACTAAACCATTTTTTGATGGTTCCCATCTTGTTTTCACTGTGGGTTAATACTACTGTGTAGAGGATCATCTGTTCACATAGTCTGGCTGATTTACTTGGTTGAGTCATCACAAGTCTTCTGATGGATTTATCTGCATGGAACTATGTGTTTCAGAATTCTGGTAGCTGGTGATTTCATTTGTCACAGCATTTGTCTTAAGCTTGGCCTATACATAACTGAAGTTAGAAGCAGAAACTAAATTGTTGTAAATCTTTTTATTTTGGACTTGTCATATGAAGGTAGGAAGTCATTTTCTCTGAATTCTTTTTATCCTACATTTGTTAAATGGGGCTCACTGAAATTTCAATTCAATTCATCCTAATGCAATTCATTTTAAAAAGTAATTATTTAACATACTATTGTTTCAGGCACTATAAAAACAGGATAAATAACATATATGCCTGCCTTTATGCAGTTGATAATCTAGAATGAAGAAAACAATAAAATATGCAATTGTAATATGGCATGATTACTGCAAAGGGAGGTAAAGCTGCAATGAAGTTAATATCTAATTTTGAATTGAATTATCAGTAAGAGGCAAGTAAAGCGTAGAGTGGATTCCCAGAAGAAAGAGCAATGTGTTCCATGAATGAAAGTACATAAAATAGAAAATTCATTGTAGTTAGAACATAGATGAGAGGCAGAGAGTGAAAGAAAGCTGGAAAGAATGCAGAGGCCAAAATATGATGGCTGGTAAACCATATTACAGAGTTTAAACTTTAACTTAAGGCAGCAGTTTGCAAACTTCTGGGTCTCAAACTCATGTTATGTTGTTAAAAATTGTAGAGAACATCAAAGTGTCTTTGTTTATGTGTTATATCGATCAGTAGTTTGTGTTACATCTATCAATACTTATCATATTAGAAACTAAATCTGGGAAATGTTTTAAATATCTATTTATTAAAAATAACAACTCTAAACCTGTTACATGACAGCATAAGAAAAAAAGAGATTTTTGCATATCTCTTTAAAGTCTGAATATATAGAAAAAAAGAGTCTGATTCTCAAGTCTGACTTCAATCAATTTGTCACAAGACCATAATACATATAACCTCTGGAAAACTCTACTGTATACTCATGAAGGAATGAAAGTAAAAATGGAAAATAATATCTTAATATATTATGAACATCGTAATCTTGTAAACCAAAGATTTTACAGACCTCCAGGGGTCCCCCAGACCATAGTTTGAGAACCACTCTGCTATGACAAGGAAAAAATTTTAAGGGGTTCAAAGAATGGAGCTAGATAATATTAGAGATTTATTTTAGAAATTTGCTTTTCAGGCCCGGCGCGGTGGCTCAAGCCTGTAATCCCAGCACTTTGGGAGGCCGAGACGGGCGGATCACGAGGTCAGGAGATCGAGACCAGCCTGGCTAACACGGTGAAACCCCGTCTCTACTAAAAAATACAAAAAACTAGCCGGGCGAGGTGGCGGGCGCCTGTAGTCCCAGCTACTCGGGAGGCTGAGGCAGGAGAATGGCGTAAACCCGGGAGGCGGAGCTTGCAGTGAGCTGAGATCCGACCACTGCACTCCAGCCTGGGCGACAGAGCAAGACTCTGTCTCAAAAAAACAAAACAAAACAACAACAACAAAAAAAAAAAAAAAGAAAAAAAGAAAAAGAAAATTAGTAGTACTTAGGTGACAGGGCATTTAGCTATTATCATCATCATCACCATCATCATCATCCACTAATAAGTAACATTTTTGAGCACTTACTATATGCCAGACACAAAGCTAAAGGATTTATAGCCATTTTAATTTAATTTTCACAACAACCCTATAAAGTAGGTACTATTATCATCATTCTCAATGAGTATTCTTATTATCATCCTAATAATACTAATATAACATTTTTTAGTGCTTACCACATGCCAGGCATTAGGCTAAGGGCATTGTAGTAATTTAAATTTAATCTTCACAAAAATCCTATGAAGTAGGTACTATTATTGTTATCCCCATTTCTAGGATGAAAAAACCAAAGGAAGGATGAAATAACTATGAATAGGCAAAGGCAACATAAAGAAATTCTCTCAAGGTTATACAAATTCTAAAGAACAGGTCAAGGATTTGAACCTATGTGTGTCTGACTCTAAAGTCAATGTTTAGCCACTATGCTACACTGCCATCCTTCATATCACAAAGTAAAATACCACACATATAAGCTAAATTCTGTCCTAAATAGATTATTACTGATTAGCAACAGATACATGGTTTATACTAAGATGCTTATCTTATATTTAAGTATACTTAATGATACTTGAGTAAAGTAACATTTGTGCCCACCTTAAAAACAAGGTATTTGAAGGAATGCAGCTTTATTGCTAAGAGTGGTTAATAATATTTTAGATGAAGATGTCTCTTTCTGGGACCAGACCAATAATAGTTCACTTTCTTATTGCTGCTTACAAATCCAATAATCTAGTCATCGTTAATAATTAGGAAGCTGTATAACGGGGTTGCAAAATTTAGTAAGATTGTCTAGACTTGAATTCCAACTCTACCACCAATGAATGAAAAGAAAATCACAATAGAGAACATCAATAGCAGACTTGATCAAGCAGAGGAAATAATCTGTGAACTCAAAGACGAGTGATTTGAAAGTATCCAGTAAGGGGAGCAAAAAGAAAAAAAAATAAAAGGAGTGTAGAAAGCCTATGTGAATTATAGGACACCATCAAGTGAAACAGTATAAACATCAAGTAAATTCCAGAAGGAGAAAAAAGACGGAAAAATCACAGAAAGCTCATTTAAATAAATAATGGCGGAAAATTTCCCAAATCTGGATAAAGAAATAGATATCCAGATACGTGAAGCTCAGAGGCCCCCATACAAATTCAACACAAAGGGTACTTCACTAAGACACATTTTAATCAAACTGGCAAAAATCAAAGACAAAGAAAATTTTGAAAGCACCAAGAGAAAAAAAAAAAAAAAACACACAAGGACATCCTCATAAGTGGATTTCTCAGTAAAAATTTTGAAGGCCAGGAGCGAATGAGATAATATATCCAAAGTACTGAAAGAAAAACACTGCCAAAAAGAATACTTTACCCAGAAAAATCTGTTCTTCAAAAATGAAGGAGAGATTACAAAGTTTTCCAGACCAAAATAAAAAGCTGCGTGAGTTCATTCCCACCAGATCTGACTGCCGTATGAGAAATGCTAAAGGCTGCTCTTAAAGCTGAAATGAAAGGATGGTAATTAGCAACATGAAATGTATAAAAACATATGAAAGTATAGAAAATATATAAAAGTATATAGTTCACTGGTAAAGTTAAGTATACAGTCAAATTTTGAATACCCTAATATTATAATGATGGTGTGTAAATCACTTAATTTTAATATAAAATTTAAAAGACAAAAGTATTAAAAATGACTATTGCTGAAATAATTTGTTAATGGTTACATAATATTGAAAAGATATAAATTGTAAAATCAAAGCATAAAATATTGGGGGAGGTCAGAGTAAAATTGTAGATTTTTTTGTGTATGAACAAAGTTATCAACTTAAAATAGATTTTTATAGCTACAAGATGTTTTATATAAGCCTCATGTTAACCACAAAGCAAGAGCTTACAGTAGATTGTTACAGTAAATACTATAGTAGTAATTATGTGACTTGTTGTATGTGTTAATTAACTTGATTATGATTATCATCTTACAATGTATATCAAATTACCATGTTGTATACTTTAGATATATACAATTTTATTTATCAATTACACATCATTAAAGCTGAAAAAAAATTCTTTTTAAGGGCATATATTTTCTCATATGTCAGTAAGGGTGTACAAATACATGTCTAACATTCCTGCAGGTTTCAGGTTTCTGGGGTATTAAGTAAGCCTAAAAATTCCACTCTCCTCACTACACTGCCCCAACGAAGACTCTGCCAAAATCAGTCAAATATTAATTCAAATGAGAGGGCGTGGTTACAGCCCTCAAACTAAACCAACCAAATAAAGGGCCAAATTTTTGATAGAACGGACTAAGTCTTTTTACCTGTTCTGAATAGAGCCTTAGTTTGCCAAATTTAGCATACTTTTTTTTTTTAAGAATTTAAAGTTGAAGTAGAATTGGATTACTAGATGTCAAATAATTATAATAGCCATCTTACCTTTTATATTGGAAAAAAAATCTTAAGTCTCTATACCTACAACAAAGCCTCTATTTTTATTTTATTTTTATTTTTGAGACGGAGTCTTGCTCTGTCTCCCAGGCTTGGAGTGCAGTGGCTGGATCTCAGCTCACTGCAAGTTCCGCCTCCCGAGTTTACTGCCATTCTCCTGCCTCAGCCTCCCGAGTAGCTGGGACTACAGGCGCCCGCCACCTCGCCCGGCTAGTTTTTTGTATTTTTTTAGTAGAGACGGGGTTTCACCGTGTTAGCCAGGCTGGTCTCGATCTCCTGGACCTCGTGATCCGCCCGTCTCGGCCTCCCAAAGTGCTGGGATTACAGGCTTGAGCCACCGCGCCCGGCCGAGATGGGTTTTTTTTCATGTTGTCCAGGCTGATCTTGAGCTTCTGACAAGGGATCCACTTGCTTTGGCCTCCCAAAATGCCATAACAGGCATGAACCACCAAGACCAGCTGTTCTTGTCTTTACATTGCATCTTGATGGGTAGAATTTTTTGTTGTTGTTTCTTTGTTTGACACTCTATAGATTTATTATATTAGTGAATTTTGTCTACCAGAAATTGATTTGGGTGTTATCTTAGGCATCTTCCCCATATTGTGATTTTCACTTATTTTGATAATTTAGAGCTTCTTTTACAAATAACATAATAAATACACCATAAAACATTTTACATTTTAAAATAACTCTCCTTACTGAAGAGTTATGACACGCTAAGAACACTAAATTCTCAGTCAAGAAACTGGAATTGTGGTGCTAGCTCTGTCATTGAGTGTTTGATTTTAAAAAGTCATTTATTGTGGAAACTGAGCTAGATAGTCCTAAAGACGTGTTCCAGCTGTAAGATTCCAAATGCAAGTAAGAATTTTATTTCTTTTTTTTTCTATCATTTCATGGGATAAAAATTGCATTTCTCTTTTATGACTCTTTTGTATTATTTACATATGTGAACGGAACATGTCCCAGTGGACAAATTTGTGAGTCCAACACAAACTCACCACCTATCCCCTGCTCTGCCTTAATCCTTCAGTTTTCCTTACCCACAACATCCTCTAGCATCCTCCCAGACAGTTCTGCTAATACTGACCATCATTTTAAAATGTGTTATCTCAGATGGGAATACTTGGTGTTTTTTTTGTTTTGTTTTGTTTTTTCATGCCAGGATCCAGCCTCCTTTTCTTATTTTATTTTTTCATGGATTTGAGAGATTCTTATAGAGTCAGAATCTGAATTTTTATATATCAATGACTTCAGAGTAGTTCGGTTATGAACAAAATGATTGCATTCCCACTCTTAAGAAAGCAGCCCATAGGGATAGTAATTCTCTCAACTAAAGCTGCGTTTCCAGTGAAGGACTAACAAAAAAATATTTATTAGCCTTTCCATAGGACCAAAAGAGTCTACCTTAACCTTGAAATGGCAGATTTTTTTCCTTAACTAAACAAAAGAGTTTAAAAAAAATTTGTAAGTAGCCAGGGTATGTGTGTGTGTACATGGACATGTGTGCATGTGTGCATGTGTGTATGGTTATGAAAATAGAAGAAATAACTTTTCAAAACTATGTGGATAAAAGAGGCTTTGGGCCGGCGGCGGTGGCTCAAGCCTGTAATCCCAGCACTTTGGGAGGCCGAGACGGGCGGATCACGAGGTCCAGGAGATCGAGACCAGCCTGGCTAACACGGTGAAACCCTGTCTCTACTAAAAAAATACAAAAAACTAGCCGGGCGAGGTGGCGGGCGCCTGTAGTCCCAGCTACTCGGGAGGCTGAGGCAGGAGAATGGCAGTAAACACGGGAGGCGGAGCTTGCAGTGAGCTAAGATCCGGCCACTGCACTCCAGCCTGGGCGACAGAGGGAGACTCCATCTCAAAAAAAAAAAAAAACCATCTCTATAAAAAATACAAAAAAAAAAAAAAAATTAGTGGGGAATGGTGGCACATGCCTGCAGATAATCATGAGTCTGAGGTGGGAGGATCATTTGAGCCAGGGAGGTAGAGGCTACAGTGAACCATGTTTGTGCCTTTGCATCCCAGTCTAGGCAACAGAGTGAGACCTTGTCAAAAAAAAAAAAAGGAAAAAGAAACAAGAAAACAGGACAAGAGCATTCTGAAAAAAAAGAGCAAGAAGATTGTATAGGTAGTCGGAAGTAGAAAGAGGAAAATGAAACTTTCTTTAGCCCAGCAGTAGGTCATAAAACCTATTGAAAGTCAGTTGAGAATGTGAGAGGTATATTTCCAAATGCCTTGCCTCTTTCTGCTTTGTCTCTTTTTGAGTTCACTTCTTATGCTTAAATCTCTAACTCAAAACCCTCACATTTTCCTCCCTCTGACTTTCTTCTTTCACCCCAAAAAGAATTTGTGCTGGCAGTTCTAGGTGTATTTTAACCCTCTGATTTCTTCTTTCTACAGTCATTTAAATAAAAGTAAGGGAAGTGGACAGCAAGGCATTGGGTAGCATTGTGATGAATACCATCAAAACAGCTACCACACAGTAGCTATCCAATAAATACCTGTTACATGTATGTACTACGCTATCAGAGAGATGAAGTCTTATTAATCTAAGAGGCTTTAAGTTTTCCAGAATACCAGTGATCATAAATATGGCTAAGGAAAATATCAAACACTCAACTTTTATCAGAAGAAACCTTAAGAAAGTTATTTATTCAAAGTTTTAGATAATAAGGCACTAGAATCAGGATATCTGTGAAGAGGATAAAATTACAGAGAGGTCCAGGTAATAGAAAAGGAAGCAACAAAGAAGATTGAG
Organism: Mandrillus leucophaeus; assembly: GCF_000951045.1. Lineage (NCBI taxonomy): Eukaryota > Metazoa > Chordata > Mammalia > Primates > Cercopithecidae > Mandrillus > Mandrillus leucophaeus. Next base: position 1,006,261 of record NW_012101743.1, read on the forward strand.
ATAATCCAAAAGTCAGTCATTAGAATTTGATGTCCAGGAAGGACAGAGCAAGATGATTGAATAGAGGGATCCACTGATTGTACTCCCTACAAAAATATCAAATTTAACAATCATCTAAACACAAAAGAGCACTTTCATAAGAACCAAAAATTAGTGAGCACTCACAGTTCCTGGTTTTAAATCACTGAAAAAGGCAGTGAAGAGGGTAGAAAATGTAGTCTTGAACCACCAATGCCCCTCCTCCCCTATCCCCTGGAAGCAGCCACATGGCACAGAAAGAGAAACTGTTAATTTGGAAGAGGGGGAGTACAGCAATTGTGTGACACTGCATACAGTTCAGTGCCTTGTCACAGCAGAAAACTGTGACCACTCTGTATTCAGCTGACATCCACCCACGGAGGGAGTATTTAAACCAGCCCTAGCAAGAGGGGAATTGTCCAACCCAGTGACTGGAGCTTGAGTTCTGGAAACCTCACGACTGTGGGATAAAGGGCTCTGGGGCTCTAAATAACCTTGAAATGCAGCCTAGGACAGAAGGACTGCAACTCCTAGGTGAGTACTAGTGGTAAACTGGACTCAGAGACAGTAGACTTGGGGGACATGAGACATACTGATACGCCAGCTGAGGCAGCTACAGGAGTGATTGAGCCATCACTCTCCTAACCCCAGGCGGACGTCACATGCTGACTAAAGACAATTTGGGCGCTGAACAGCCAGCAGGAATACGTTTAGGTGAGCCTCTGAGATTCTGGCTTTAGGCGAGACTCAGCACATTACCAGCTGTGGTGGTTACAGGGCATAACTCCTTCTGTTTAAGAAGAGCAGAGGAAAAAGTAAAGGGAACTTTGTCTTACGCCTTGGGTAACAGCAGGGCCACAGGGGTTAGAGGACCAAACAGCCTCTTGTGTTCCCTGATTCCAGAACTTGACACTTGGATGAAATTTTTGGACCTTCCCTGGGGCAGACGGGAGCCCACTGCCCTGAATGGTGAATCCCAGGCAAGATATCATTCACCACAAGCTAACTGAAGAGTGCTTGGACTTGAAGATAATATTGGTGGTAGCCTGGCAGTGCTCCCCATGGACCTGTGGTGACAGTGGTGGCCATCAAGTGAGGCTTCTCTGCCTATGGAAAGGGGAAGAGAGTGGGAAAAATTACATCTCTGGTTTGAATGCCAGCTCAGCTGCAATACGATGGAATACCAGGTAGACTTCTAAGGAATTTGACTCCAGTCCCTGGCCCCTGGAAGTCACCTTTAGACCCACCTGGGACCTGGGGAAACTCATGGCCCTGTAGGGAAGGACAAAATCCTGACTGGCTTTACCTCCTGCTGATTGTAAAGCTCCAGGGCCTTGAGTGACCACAGACAGTAGACAGGAAGTATTTTCAGCATGCCTTGGGTTACATGCAGTGCTGTGCTGACTTCAGGTCTGACCCAGCACAGTCCTGGTGTTGGTGGTCACAGGAGAGTTTGCATCACCACACCCTAGCTCCAGTTGGCTCAGTACAGATAGAGGGTCTCCATTTGTTTGAAAGTAAGGGAAGAGAAGAGCATCTGTCTCGTATGTAGAGAATTCTTTATATCTTATCCAAGATCATTAAGGCAGTACGTGTAAAAGTCTGCAAGAGCCACAGTGTTATCAGGCCTGGGGTTCCCCCTAATGCAGATACAGCTTAGATCAAAACACCCAAGTGCATTTGTATACTGGAGCTGCCTTCCCAGGAAGCACATGCACATACAAGGCTAGACACTGAAAACTATCATAAATACCTAACTCTTCAATGCCCAGACATGAAATAAAATTGACAAGCATCAAGACCAACAAGGAACGCATGACCTCACCAAATGAACTAGTAAAGTACCAGGGACCAATTCTTCAAAAAACAGAAATATGAGATCTTTCAGACAAAGAATTCAAAATAGCTGCTTGGAAAAACTCAAAGAAATCCGTGATAACACAGAGAAGAATTTCAGAATTCTACCAGATCAATGTGTCAAAGAGAATAAAATTATTTTAAAAAATCAAGCAGAAAATCTTAAGTTGAAAAATACAGTGGATACACTGAAGAATGCATGGGAATCTTTTAATAGCAAAATTGATCAAGGAGAAGAAAATTAGTGAGTTTGAAGACTGAGTGTTTGAAAATAAATGATCCGACAAGAGAAAAGTAAAAGCAAGAAAAACCAATGAAGCACACCTACAAGATCTAGAAAATGGCATCAAAATGGCAAATCTAAGAGTTATTGGGCTTAAAGAGTAGGAAGGGAAAGAGATAGGAGTAGAAAGCTTATTCAAAGGGATGATAACAGAGAACTTCCCTAAGCTAGAAAAACGTATCAATATTCAGTGTAAGAAGGCTATATAACAAAAAGCAGAATTAACCTAAAGAAGAATACCTCAAAGAATTTAGTAATCAAATACTTAAAGGTCATGGATAAGGAAAGCTTATTAGGAGCAGTAAAAGAAAAGAAACAAATAACATACAATGAAGCTCCAATATGTATAGCAGCAGATTTTACAGTGGAAACCTTACAAACCAGGGGAGAGTGCCATGACATATTTAAAGTGCTGAAGAAAAAAAAAAAAAAAAACTTTCACCTTAGAAAAATATATATCCAGTGTAAGTAACCTTCAAAATAGAAAAAGACATAAAAACTTTCCCTGACAAAAGCTGAGAGATTTTGTCAATGCCAGACCTTTTCTACAAAAAAATGCTAGAGTACTTCTATAAGAAAAGGGCATGAATGAACACTAAAAAATCATCTGAAGATACAGAACTCACTAGTAATAGTAAGTACACAGAAAAAACACAGAATATTATAACACTCTAATTGTGGTGTGTAAACTAATATTATCTTAAGTAGAAAGACCACACAATGAAGCAACAGAAATAATAACTACAACAACATTTTAAGACATAGTACAATAAAATAAAAAGTGAAAACAAAAAGTTAAAAAGCAGAGAGATGAAGTTAAGGTATAGAGTTTTCACTAGTTTTATTTTTGCTCGCTTTCTTGTTTGCTCATGCAAACAGTGTTATCAACTTAAAATAATGGGCTATAAGATAGTATTTGCAAACTCATGTCAATCTCATATAAAAAACATATAATGGATCCCCAAAAACATAACAAGCAGGCAATTAAATTATTCTAGCAGAGAACAACAGGTGCTGGAGAGGAGGTGGAGAACTAGGAACACTTTTACACTGTTAGTGGGACTGTAAACTAGTTCAATCATTGTGGAAAACAGTGTGGTGATTCCTCAAGGATCTAGAACTAGAAATACCATTTGACCCAGCCATCCCATTACTGGGGATATACCCAAAGGATTATAAGTCATGCTACTGTAAAGACACATGCACACGTATGTTTATTGTGGCACTATTCACAATAGCAAAGACTTGGAATCAACCCAAATTTCCATCAGTGACAGACAGGATCAACCCAAATGTCCATCAGTGACAGACTGGATTAAGAAAATGTGGCACATATACACCATGGAATACTATGCAGCCATAAAAAAGGCTGAGCTTGTGTCCTTTATAGGGACATGGATGCAGCTGGAAACCATCATTCTTAGCAAACTATCACAAGAACAGAAAACCAAACACCGCATGTTCTCACTCATAGGTGGGAA
>NW_012101743.1:1010409-1076449 GCF_000951045.1 Mandrillus leucophaeus
ATGACGAGTTAATGGGTGCAGCACACCAACATGGCACATGTATACATATGTAACAAACCTGCACGTTGTGCACATGTACCCTAGATCTTAAAGTATAATATATATATATAAAAAAAAAGAAATGCCTTCATGGGACTGATGCAGATTAAAATTATTTAACATATTCAAGGTATTGAGATCACTATTTAGAACACAAATGCACAGTACATGCTAGGTATTGTGGGATTTTTTATTATATAGAGTTAAGTAAAGAATAGAAAATGTGATCAATATTGTAATCAAAAGTATTACAGAAATACATATGAGCAAGTAGGTAAAAATAAAAGTCTCATTCATTTGGTTAAAAAAAACAAAAAAACTTATAATGTGTGCATTTACTATGTAAAGTTGATTTTTTTTGTTAATGGGCAAAAGATTTCAATAGACGCTACACAAAAGAAAATGTATGAGTGGACAACAACACGTGAAGAGATGCTCATATCATTAGTCAAGAGGAAAATGCAAATTAAACTCAAAATCTGTTAGCACTTCTCACCTATAAGAATGCCTCAAATTTAAATTATTTCTCTAATACCAAATGCTGGTAAAAATGTTGAGCAATTAGAACATTCACATATCACCACAGGGAATGTAAAATGATGCAATTACTTTGAAAAATGTTTTGGTCATTTTGCATAAAGTTAAGCATACCAAGTTTTAGGTATTTACCCAAAAGAAATGCAAACACATGTCCACCAAAATACATGTACAAGAATTTCATAGAAAATTTACTTTAAAGAGCCAAAAGAATGCATATGTCCATCAGCAGAAACATGGATAAACAGATATTAATAACTCATAGAATAGAATATTAATCAAAAAGAACTATATATAAAAAAACATGGGCAGCTCTCACCAATATTTTGGTTAGTGACAGAAGCAAGATGAAAAAGAGTACAGGCTGTACGCTTGCATGCATAAAGTGCTAGAACAAGCAAATCTAATTTATGGTAAGAAAAATCAGACCAGGGTTTGCTTGGGGAAGGGAGGTTGCGCAGGTATTAAATTTGACAAAATTAATTGAGCTTTACACTTAAAATAAATACAGTCTATTGTATGGAAACTGTACCTCACTAATCAAACAAAGGAAATTTCATCTAATTTAAAATGTTGTCAAAAATCAGTAGTTTACTATTGGGATTCAGTGTTTTGCAATCCTATTTGCAAATGAGCAGCATCTGGGAATTTTTTCAATATTCAGTCTGGTGCTCCATTACCAAAAGTTGAGAACAACTAGCCTGTTATGAAAACCATTCCTTTATCAACTAGGAAGTTGCTACCATAATTGAGTAGTTTAATTTTCAAAGCATCCTTTAGTACAGACATTAATCTCCATGCCCAAATGAACTATTCCATGCCTGCTTAGAATTGTGAATTTTTGGCAGATAGATATGTCCCCAGTATTAACAATGATGTCACACATTCCAGAAAGAGATTTAATCCATTTCTATAGATAGCCATGAAACTCTGCCAAAAGAGGGGTTCCATTTTTTTATTTTTCATGTAAGTGCTCATAGGAAAAAAAAAAAAAACTGTAGAAAGAGAAACTATGCCTTTATATGTCATATAATTATAGATGGTTCTGTAAAACTATCCTCCTCCTCAAATCCTGTACATCATCTTGTAAAATACCTCTCTTTAGCAGGTTTTGCTAAAATAACAATGACACTTTCTCCCAGGATATATAGTTTAGTAGATACATTAGCAACAAAATTTAAATAGAAGGTTTAAAAAAAAAAAATGCAATAGACTCCAGAGAACAGAAAATGAGAACACCACTAGAAGAGGAAACAGAAACAATAGGAAACTGGCTTGGAAGGCAATGAGAAACCAGCAACATCCTTTTCCACTTTAGAAGGGCAGCCAGACCTAGGAATGGGATGCAGAATGCGTTTCTAAAACAAATAAAATTGCACTGCCAAAAGCTATACAATTTAAATGGTGTAGAGGAAAGAACCTCTGACTAATCCCCTGGTAACCTAAATCAGAGTAATTCAGTCCACTTTTGGAAAGTTCCTTTTGCTCTCTAGGCAGTTTCACCTTTTATGAAGTGAAGAGGTAGGATAGCATGACTTCCAAGCCTGGTCTGCTTCAGACATTGTGATTGTGATTCTGCTTCAACTATAGCACATGTTATCTTCTAGGATAAGGTGCACTTGCATAATAGGGGTGCATTTCTTGGGTCTCTGCAGCAGAGAGGACAAACCATAGGTCTTGCTTTGATACCATGTACAAGAGAGGTGAAACAACAGCGAAGCAACTCAATATCAACTTCAATTCAATTTGTTCCTCAACTTTCTCTGCATCTTGTACCTCTAAATCTCTCAACATAAAAAGCGGTCTTAGCTTCTGTTCTGTGTTAAAGTGGTGTCCAATTTACAACTTCTGTCTGTGCCTTCCTCTTAGAGGATGATTATTGTTTGAGGAGGAATGACACCACATTTTCGTTAGAGGTAAGAATTTCAAGCAATGCATTCGAATGTGGGTTTAGAGTTGTGATATCGCATTGTGACTAATTTTCAGGCATGCACTTAAGCTTGGAATATCAATCAGTATGGTGGTGAACTTTAGAGAAAAACTGTCTATGTAGCCAAATGATACAGAAAACTAAAAATATTGCTTTGAAATGATAAAAGAGACACCTTTATGGGTTCTAGTCAGAGCTTCACATCAAAAGACCAGAGTTGTTTGTGGTCAAATCAGTAAAAACTGTGGCCTTTAAGTCATCTGAAATGAATTCTTGCCTCGAGATAGCAGCAAGCTATTTAGCTTCTCCACTGATAAACTTAGTTCAGAAAAGAAGACAAGCTTATCCAGGAACATGGAATAGAAAAGAAAAGTTAATCATTTAAAAATAAGTCCAAGTGCAGTGGCTCACGCCTATAATCCCAGCATTTTGGGAGGCCAAGGCGGGTGGATTGCTTGAGGTCAGGAGTTCAAGACCAGCCTGACCAACATGGTGAAACCCTGTCTCTACTAAAAATACAAAAGTTAGCCAGGCGTGGTGGCAGCCACCTGTAATCTCAGCTACTTGAGAGGCTGAGGCAGGAGAATCACTTGAACCTTGGAGGCGGAGATTGCAGTGAGCTGAGATTGCACCATTGCACTCTAGCCTGGTTGACAGAGCAAGACTCCATCTCAAAAAAAAAATGAACAAAATATAAACAAATATCTTCCCTCTTCTTCTTCTTCTCTCTCTCTTCCCCCCTCCCCCCGCCGCCAGACACACACATAATCCCATAGAATTCAGTAGTGTCCCACACAAAGTCAAAAACATCTCAAGCAACTCAAAAATAACACAAACAACATTCCCAAAAACTGGGCAAAGAAATTGAACCAAAAACTCACAAAAGAATAATTAAAAATAGCCAATAAGCATATGTGAAAATATACAAAAAATCATTATTATTATTCTTTCACAGACACAGAGCAAAGAAAACCCATGATAATTAAAATTTTAAAAAGGGGCTTTTAACTGGGCATATGCAGGGGCTAGAAGGAAATTGTTGAGGTCTAAACCATTTGTTCCCAGGAGGAAACTCTCCACAAGTGTGAAGATGGCTAGTGGGAAAATTCTGGATAGTAAGCACGCTGCAGTCTAGGTAGACAACTCTCAATTAGCAGGCATGTTAGGAAATCACTTGGCTAGCCAGCATCCAGGAATGGAAACACTCACCCTGTGCTAACCAATATGATTCCTTCACACTGAGATTAAGGAGGCCCACGTCGTCAGGAGTTTCTCTTGTTTCCAAGAGGATTGATTTGGAACTCATGTATAGCTCAGACTTCACTTCAATGAAGGACTTTTTGCCCCAACTGCTGAGAGTGCCCTTAAAAGCTTCCAGGTGCAGACAGCTGCCTCACTCAGGACCATGCTCATTGCCCATTGGCCCATAACTAAAGACTGATTTATGCAGGAATATGAAGACATAGCCATCCCTGCCATATTTGGAACTATTTGGAAGGACCATTCTAGTTTCAGATCTCTGTGTATGGTCTTGTTGGGTATGCATCACAGTTTAAATTCTCCCTTTACTCAGCCCTGCTTTCTTCCCTTCCCTTCTATAAGTGTTGCTACTAATAATATTCCTTAGTAAACATCCTGACTGCAAAGGTCAACTGGGCCTTAAAGCTGGCTTTCAGAGGAGTCGAATCTGCTACAGAAATTGCATGAAAAAGTAAATATTGATGATAATGGAAGAAATCAAAACATATTAGATGTGAGATATTCATTAGACATTAAAATGAAGATACTAAGCAGCTGATGGAATACACAGAGATGAGGTGCAGGATTGAGATAGAAACTGGGAAAATCACAGATGTATAGACTCCCCTTCCCCATCCAGAGACAATGAGGGGCCAATGGGGGCCATCCCACCACCACAAGTGTCCAAACAGTAAATGGCCTGAGATTCCCCTCCCTCACCCATAGACACCATGCAGCACCAGCAAGAATGATCCTTCCACAATGAGCTGCAGACCTGACCCACAGGGGTCATCCCAAAATAACACACACTAGTGCAGGAAGTCATCTTCATTCCAGTAGGACCAAGGACTCTCTTTCCCTTCCTAGAAGGTACTAGATGGCTCAAACTGGAGAATCTCTTTCCATTCCCTCAAAGCAGCACCAGCAATGACCAGTGAGAGCCTCAGTGCTCCTAGGTAAAACAAACAGACCAAAAGAGCACCACACAAGCTCTAAAAATTAGATTGCCATTGGAGCTATAGTCCCTTAAAATAGGCCAGGATCTTCTTACTAAACAAATAAGGCAACTGCCTACTAAAATTAAAAAAAAAAAAAAATTGAATAGGACCCAGAGTTTTCTAATATTATAGACAAACTGCCCAGGATACAGCCAAAGAATCAAGAAAATGACAACTTGAATGAGAAGAAAACAATAAACTGACATTGACATTATGATGAATCCATTCTTTAAGATGACATGATTGTCTAAGTAGAAAATCTTAAGGAATCTATAAAAACTGACCCTTAACTAACTAAAACTGATAAGTGAGTCCAGAACAATCACAGGTTATAAGGTTAACAGAAAAAAAAAAAATCACATTTCTACATACTAACAATGAACACATGCAAACTAAAATTAAAAACACAATATTATTTAAAATCACTCCAAAACTGAAAATAACCTATATGAACTTGAACAGATCTATTGTTATACAAGTTGGGTACATCCACATCATACAATGATACTGAGCAAAATGGAATGGAGTATCGATACACATAACATCCTGGATAAAACTCCTGGGAAATCTCAAAATATTATACACTGCATGACTTCATTTATACAACATTCTTGAAATGAAAAAGTTATAGAAATGGAGACTAGATTAGCAGTCAAGGCCTGAGAAGGGAGTCTGGACAGGAGGGAAGTTAGTAGGGTTATTAAACGGCAGCATGAAGATTCCTCTTGTGATGTTAGGCATTTTGACTATAGCAATGCCAGTTTCTGGGTTATAATACTATACTATAGTTTTGCAAGATGTTACCATTGGGGAAATCTAAATAAAGTGCATACAATGCCTCTCTGTATTATTTCTCATATTTATATGTGAATCTACAATTATATGAAAAAGGGTTTCATAAAACCTGGCTGTTTTATGAGTTAATTTTTTGCTGGTGTGTCAAACCTAGAAGTAAGGAGACCTACTAGGATATTATTGCAGTAACGCAGATACACCATAATAGTGCTCAGAACTAAGTCAGTATTTGCAGAGTTGAAGAAAAGTATATACATTTGTGATATGTTTCAGAGGTAGAACTAACAAGAGTTGTTAATGGAAGGAGGGGAAAGAGAGAAATCAGGAAGACTCTGGGGTTTTTTACTCCTCCCCCTCTCGGGGAAGGAGAAGACCAGGTTTAAGAAAGAAATCAAGACACATTAGATTTGAGATGTCCATTAGGTAGTAAAATTGAGATATTAAGTGGAGAACTGAGAATATACAATATGGAGTTCAGATAAGAGATATGAGATAGAGATAGAGATTTAGAAATTTACCCGTATATACAGATGGTAGTTAACACTAGGAACTAAATGAGATCACTTGGAAAGACAAGATTGACAGAGCAAAAAAGGAAACAGAATTTGAACTAAGACAGTAATTTGTATAGATATTGGAAAGAAAGGAATATCTAGTAAAGAAACATGAGAAAGAGTAGCCAAAGAAACAAGAGTGTGAGGTCTTAAAAGAGAGAAGGTACTGCGAGAATGAACTGGTCAGTTTTATTAAATCTGCTGAGATACAAAGTTAGATGAAAATAGAAAATGATTTGGCATCAGGGCGGTCTTCAAGTTCCAGGTGAACTTGACTGTAGTAACCTCAGTGGAGGTGAGAAAGTGGCTTAAGGAAATAATCAACAAGGAAAGAAGTAGAGACACTAACTTATCTTTTAGTTTAAAGACAAACAAGATAATTGATGGAGGTGGTATGGAGATGAGTGTACATGTTTGTTTGTTTCTTTGTTTGTTTAGAATCTGAGACACCAGAACAAACATGTATACTAATGAGTAAAGTGAAGCACAAGAAATTGATGATTCAAGGGAGAGGAGAGAATTTCAGCAGTAACTTCTCTGAAAAAATAAGAGGGCTGGATCTAACACTCCTATGGAGACAGCACTTCATTCTAAAAGATACTGATTCAGGCTGGAAAGGAGATTCGTTGACAAAATGATGAAGACATTTCTAGTTGGTACCATCTATATTCAGAAATATAGCACAGAACAATGCTGGCTTTAGAGTCAGAAACATCTTTGTTAAATCCTAATTGTTTCACTCTCGCTAGCTGTTGACTGACCTGATCTGTCCCTTAACTTTGTGACCTTGTCTCCTACCACTCTTCTCTTCCTTGCTCCACTCCAGTCATACTCGCCCACATGGCAAACTCACCAACACACTCCTGCCTCAGCTCATCAGACTTTCTGTTACCTTTCATTGGGACGCTCTTTGAAGAGTTATATGTATAGCTTGTGTTACAGAAATAAAGGCTATAGACTCATTCAAATTACAACTGTTGTTTACTACTACCTCTCTCTCTTTCTCAAGGAAAGAGAACGGGAACACAGACTACAGGTAGACAGGACAACTCCACACCTTCAGCATTTTAGTACTGTATTAGCCTGTTCTCATGCAACTAATAAAGACATACCCGGGATTGAGTAATTTATAAAGGAAAGAGGTTTAAAGGACTGACAGTTCCACATAGCTGGGGAGGCCTCACAATAATTGCAGAAGATGAAGAAAGAGCATAGGGATGTCTTACATGGCAGCAGGCAAGGAAGCTTGTGCAGGTGAACTGCCCTTTACAAAACCATCAGATCTCATGAGACTTTTCAGTGTCATGAGAAAAGCACAGGAAAGACCCACCCCCATGATTCAATTACCTCCCACCACATCCCTCCCATGACAGATGGGAATTATGGGAGCTAAAATTCAAGATGAGATTTGGGAGGGAACACAGCTAAACCATATCAAGTACATTGAAGTTACAAATATATAACAAAATGAAGAAATATGAAGAACTAGCCTGCTAACTTAAGTTCTTGGAGGTTTCTCTCTGAAAATTGTCTTTTTCTGTGGTTAGCGGTCTTTTATTCCAATAACTGTTTTTGTCTCTTTCTTGTGACATAAGAGGAGCGTTGGGCAGTACTATCTTATGGTGCTGAGAAGGATTTGAGGCTATAGATACTTCTGGCAGTGTCATGGCGAGTGAAGGCTTTATCACTCCCTCTCTCATCTCTTTCAGGTCTCTGCAAAAATGCCACTTTATCATAGGTCTTCCCTGACCATACTTACAAAAGCAGCACTCCTGTTCTCTATCCCCTTACCCTATCTTGTTTTTATTTCTTAGCACCTTTTTTTTTTTTGAGACAAAGTTTTACTCTGTCACCCAGGCTGGAGTCCAGTGGCATGATCTCAGCTCACTGAAGCCTCAGCCTCACTTGCTCAAGCGTAGCTGGAACTACAGGTGTGCATCACCATGCTCAGCTATTTTTTTTTAACTCTTTGTAGAGAAAAGGTCTTACTATATTAACCAGGCTGGTCTCAAACTCCTGGTCTCAAGCCATGCCCCTGCCAAAGTGCTGGGATTACAGGCATGAGTCACTGTGCCCAGCCTGTATAGCACTTTTAAAAATTTCTTAGCACTAATCATCACCTACACATATTTATTTCATGTCAATCTGCCTTCCTCTGTTTCATGTAAACTCCATGAAGGATGATATATTGTTTTGTTCATTGATGTTTCCTCAGCAACCAGAGCAATGCCTGGCACATACTCCATGCTCAATATATACTTGTTGAATGAATGCATGTATAAATGAATGAAGGAATGTGATGTAGTGGGGCTCCAGGGAGCAGAAGGAGCCACTTATATCCACTGATTCTCTCAAGTCTAAATGAGTTTAGCCTGTACAGAAAATTATTTGATCTATTGTCTCTTTGTTTTGTTGATATAGACAATAATGAAATGTCTGGCAATAACGTGGGAGTAAAAGATATGTGTTGATAAGTAGGATTGCTAGGTATACCTATTTCCAATGCAATATATAGAACATACTTAAATGTAAAATTTTTGATTATTTGCTAAACTTGGCCATTATACTTGACAGAATAAGTGAGAGAATGAAAGATGTGCCTCTAATTTTTATCTTTATATAATTTTGTCTTCTGCAGGAAAAGTAGCATGGTTAAACAGAAAAGTTTAAAGTTTAAAGCTTTACAAAATTAATAAGTAGCCTTAGAAGACCCCTTTCTTTCACTTGGTCTCAGTTTCTCCATCAGTGAAATAAGACAATTTTACTACATGACTTAATATATAGTTATTTACATAATGAGTTTATACCTAGACAACCTAGAGAATAGGTAGTTCAAAACTAGATAATTAAGAGGTAGCTAACAGCTGTACAAGTAATACTTAGACAACTAGTTAATAGCTACTTAATAGCTAGTTAATAATGAGGGAAAGCTGGTGAATAACTAGTTAACAACTACCAAAAGTTAGTTAATAGCTAGATAACTAGTTGATAGCTAGTTAATAACTAGCTAACTAGATAATAGTTAATAGCTGGCTAACTAGTTACTAGCTGGATAACTTGTTAATAGCAAGTTAAATAATGGTTAATATGTACTTAACAGCTAGACAGATAATAGCTAACTAGACAGTTAGCTATCTAATAGTTGTCTAACTGGTTTCCTACTAGATAGTTCATAGCTACATAAGTAATTACTAGCTAGTTGACAGCTAGTTAATGAGTTAAAAGCTGGTTAATAGCTAGATAACTAGTTGACAGCTTGAAAATTAGTTAACAGTTAATAGTTATTAGCCATACAACTAATAAATAGCTAGTTAATGGTTAGATGACTAGTCACTAGTATATTAGTTAATCTGTAGTTAACAGCCAGATAACTAGTTAATAGCTGGTTAATAACTCATTAATAGCTAGGTAAGAAGTTGATGAATACATAACCAGTGAATAGCTGGTTAATACTTGAATAAGTAGTTAACTTCCATATAGCTAGTTAACAGCTATATATACAGTTAATAGCTAGTAATCTGGCTAGATAGTAGCTACTCAATGGCTAGGTAATAGCCAGGTAACAAGATAAAGCTAGTTAATAGCTAGATAAATGATTAATATCTAATAACTTGTATGTATAAATAGCTAATACCCAGTTACTAGCCAGATAATAATATAATAGGTAGCTAATACCTGAATAGTTGTTAATATCTGGTTAATAGCTAATTAATGGCTAGATAACTAGTTACTAGCTACTAAATGACTGGATGACTAGTTACTAGCTAGTTAATGGCTAGATGACTAGTTATGGGCAGGACAATCAATGCCTACTTAACAGCTAGATTACTAGTTAATAGCTGGTTAATAATTAATAACTGGTTAACAGCTGGGTAACTACCTAATAGCTGGTTAATAACTAGATGGCTAGTGAAGAGCTAGTTAATATTTAGATAACAAGTTATCTGGATACTGGATAATAAGTGATTAACAGCTATGTAGCTAGCTAATACATAAATTAACAGCTGTTACCTGGGTAGTTAATAGCTACTTAATGACTAGCTGATAGCTAGGTAACTAGTTAAAAAGCTAGTTAACAGTTAGATAGTTAATAGCTAACTAACTTGTTAGCAGAGTTAATAATTTACTACCTAGTTACCAGCTAGAAAACCAGTTAATAGGTAGTTAATAAATGGTTAATAACTAATACCAAGACATATTTAATAGCTGGTTAATAGGTAGATAGCTACTTAATAGTTGGACAACTACTTAATAGCTAGATAAACGTATAACTAGCAACTAACAGGCTATTAGTTAATTAATGACTGAATAGGTAGTTGCTAGTTGATAGCCAGATAACTATAAAATAGCTAGTTAATAGCAAGAAAACCAGTTAATATACAGTTAGTAGCTAGTTAATAGATAACTGCTAGTTAATAGCTAGTTAACATATAGTAAAGAGTTAATTGCTAATTAGTTACTAGGTAGTTAATTGCTAGATGACTGGTTACCAGATAGATAACTGGTTAGCAACTAGTTAATAGCGAGACAACTAGTTAATAACTAGTTAATAGCTAGTCAATTGTTGGTTAGTAGGTATTTCATAGTTAATATAAATTTAACAGCAAGTTAAACACTAGATAACTACTTACTATCTAATAGATGGCTGTTTACTAGCTATATAACTATTTTATTACTTAATAGGATACTATTTAATAGTAGTTAACAGCAAAACTGCTAGTTCATAGCAGGCTATAAGCTAGCACATGGCTGGATAATTAACTGCTAGTCAATGAATAAATAATTGCTAGTTAATAGCCAGATAGCTATATAATAGCTAGTTAATAGCTAGAAAAAGAGTAAATATATGGTTAGTAGCTAGTTAAGAGATATTTAATATCTAGTTAACAGCTAGTTAATTGCTAGATAGCTAGTTACGGCTTCTTAATTGCTAAGTGTCTTGTTACAAGCTAAATAACAAATTAAGATCTAGTTAATAGCTGGATGGCTAGTTAATAATGAGTTAATAGCTACTTGCCAGCTAGAAAACTAATAGCTAATTAATTCACAGTTAACAGCTACTTAATTGCTAGATAACTAGCTATTAGCTATTTAATTGTTAGATGACTAGTAATGATCTAGTTAATATCTGTAAAATTAATTATAACGAGTTAATAGCTAGTTATCAATTAGTAGATAATTTCTGGTTAATAGCTAATTAATAGTAGATAACTGCAGCTTAATAATTAATGTATAGTTAGCTAGTAAATTGCTAGATAAGTTAGTTAATAGCTGATAATTGCTAGTTAATAGCTAGCTAATAGATAATTGCTAGGTAATAGCTAGTTAATAGTAGATAATTGCTAGGTAATAGCTAATTAATTGCTCAATAACTGGTTATTTGCTAGTTCATTGCTCGATGACTGGTCACCAGCTAGATAACTAGTTCTCATTAACAGTTGACAGCTACCTAATAATTAGTTAATAGTTAATAGTAGTCAATTGCTAGTTAACAGCTGGTTAATAGTAGATTATTAGTAGGTAACAGCTAGTTAATAGTAGATAATTGCTAGGTAATAGCTAATTAATTCCTCGATAGCTGGATATCGAGTTGCTAGTTAATTGCTCGATGACTGGTTACCAGCTAGATAACTTGTTCTCATTAATAGTTGGACAGGTAGTTAATAACTTGTTAATAGCTAGTTAATAGTAGTCAATTGCTAGTTAACAGCTGGTTAATAGTAGATTATTGCTACTTAACAGTTGGTTAATAGATTACTGCTAGTTAACAGCTGGTTAATAGTAGATTATTGCTAGAAATAGCTAGTTAATAGTAGTTAATTGCTAGGTAATAGCTAGTTAATTGATAGCTGGTTACTTCCTAGTTAATTACTTGATGACTGGTTAACAGCTAGATAACTTGTTCTCGTTAATAGCTGGACAGCTAGTTAATAACGTGTTAATAGGTAGCTAGTTAATAGTACATAATTGCTAGTTCATAGCTAGTTAATTGCTCAATAACTGGTTACTTGGTAGTTCATTACTCAATGACTGGTTACCAGCTATATAACTAGTTCTTGTTAATAGCTGGACAGCTAACTAATAACTAGTTAATAGCTAGTTAATATTAGATAATTGCTAATTAACAGCTAGTTAATTGTAAATAATTGCTATTTAACAGCTAGTGAATACACAGTTAACAGCTACTTAATTGCTCGCTAGTTACTGGCTGGTTAATTGCTAGCTGACTTCTTACTAGCCAGCCAACTAGTTAAGAACTAGTTAATAGCTGGAAAGTTCTTTAAATGCTAGTTAATAATTGATTACTTGGTAGTTTCTAGTTAATAGCTAGTATATAGTTAGCTGCTAATCTCTGGATACCTAGTTACTAGCTAGTTCATTGCTAGATGAAAAGTTAGAATTTAGTCAATAGCTGGACTGCTATTTAATAACTATTTAATAGCTTGTTAGTAGGAGATAATTGCTAGTTATTAGCTAATAGATAATTCCTAGTTAATAGCTAGTTAATAGTGATAGTTGCTAGTTTATAGTTGGTAATTGCTAGTTAATATCTAGTTAATACATAGTTAACAGCTGCTTAATTGCTAGATAACTAGATACTGCCTAGTTAATAGCTAAATGACTTGTTACCAGCTGGATAACCAGTTAAGATCCAGTTAAGAGCTGGACAGCCCATTGATAACCAGTAAGTAGTTAAAAGTTGTTTAGTAGGTAGTTGCTCTTTAATAGCTAGTTAATATATAGTTAACAGCTAATTGCCAGATGGTGTTACTAGCTAGATAACTATTTTAGATCGAGTTAATAGCTAGACAGTTAGTTAACAACTGGTTAATAGTTAACTTGTTAATAGTAGATTAAACCTAGTTAATTAGCAAAGAGCTAGTTAATACTTTGATAGCTGGATATTAGTTAACAACTAGTTAGCAGCTATATTGCTAGTTAATGGTTAGATGACTTGTTAACAGTTATCTTGCTCATTTATAGCTACTTAATGGATAGATAATGGGTAACAATTTAATAGCTGGTTAATAGCTGGATAGGTAGTTAATAGCTGGACAACTACTTAATAACTAACTAGATAACTAGCAGCTTGCTAATAGTTGGCTAATACCTTGCTAATTAATAGCTGGATAAACAGCTAATCACTAGTTAATAGATAACTACATAATAGTTAATACCTATATAGTTAGTGGCTAGTTAATAGCTGATAGCTCTTTAATAGATAACTAGCTAATGGCTAGTTAATAGCTAGATAACTAGCTAATTTTTCATTAGTAACTGATTATCAACTAGTTACCTAGCTAATATCTAGTCATCCCTTCCTGCTGTGAGAGTCTGATGTCTTATCACATTTAGAAAAGGATCTACGATAAGAACACATGGACACAAAGAGGGGAAAACATACACTGGGTGTTATCACATGATGGAAAGTGGTAGGAGGGTGGGGATTAGGAAAAATAACTGATGGGAACTAGGCCTAATACCTGGGTGATTAAATAATGTATACAACAAATCTTAATGACACACATTTACCTATGTAACAAACCTGCACATGTGACCATGAACTTAAAAGTCATATATATATCTATGATATATATATATATGATCCATCTCCTGGCTCCATGGACATGTTTGAGAGCCTTTGCGTTTGATAAGGGATCTCCAAGTGGGGATTTAGCATGCAGGACTATATGTACAAGTGTTCATTTAGACTTGTCATTTTGTCAGTATCTCTTGTGGCGTTAGGTAAGAAACAACTCTACATACCATCAATCTTATTGGGTCTATAATATGGCAAGGCACATTGAGTCATCGAGACCTCAGGGTATATATGGCCTGAGAGACAACTAAATAGGGGATTTTTATCTCCTCCTTCTTTTGTTAGCTTCCACTTTTGCAGTCCCCATTTCTTTAAAACATGTGTCTTGAGCTAAATCAACAGACTGTACATTTCTCCATTCTCTCTGTTCCAAAAAAGTTTTAACCTAAACCTCCTATTATCATCTGGGCATAAAAACTTATTTGCCCCCATCCTAGTGGGAAGCAAAATTAATAAGGAAAGAAGGATTTCACTTAGCCAGCATTAATTTTTACACCAGCTCTCCAGAGAAGGATACTAGTGTTATCATCCTTGGTCCCAAAATTTTCAATTCTAGTCTGTGCTAATTGATTTTTTCCTATGTATATCTTCAGTGGCTGGGAGAGCTTTTCTCTAGATAGGGTAGTTTTCATTTTCATGTCTTCGTTACACACAGAACTCCATTCTGTTAGCAAGTTCCTCCATTACAGCTGAAGATCACTGTTCTCGAACTCCTTCCTATTAATTAATCATTATCTTTATACATATAATGGTAGTATAACTGCCAGCAAAAATAAAATAAGTTTAGTCTTAAAACAGGTTTTCCTTCATTGAAAACTACTCTAGACAGCATAAACATTGGTTTCAGTATGATATTTTGCCATATAAATAACATAAATTGTCTTAACTTGTTATTTTTGAAGCACTGGTTGCAAAACGACAGGAATACAATTGCAAACTGAAACCTGTCAACAGGAAGCTAAGGGTGAATTCTGCTCAAAATGGCAGTTGTGAACACCTTTGTTAATTAGCATCCTATCTGCATTTGTCTTGAATTTTAATCTTTTGTTTCAATGGGAGTGACTTTCAAATCTGAGAGGGGGGCAATATTAGTTATAAGCTTAAAGCTGACAAGATGTGAATTGTATATCTTGCATTTTCTAAACAGAATCCATTGTGCTTCATTCACATGCATTGCTATGTCACAGACTTTAGTTCTCAGAAAGGCCCAAGTCTCAAGTCAATAAATAATCATGAGCCGCAACACAGAATAATCCTTATTCACACATTTTTCTATTAGCTATTCTTTATAACATAAAAGATGATCTTTAATATTGACTTCAAGTGGAAAAAATCATAATACTAATAGAAAAGCCTTGTATGTATGTGTGAATTTATAATCTTTCGTCATCCTGAAATTGACTTGGCCTACAAAAGGTACTCTACTGGAGGGGTGTAGTGTGAGGAGGGAGACATATACAAGTGAAAATCTTATGTTTTATCTCTTAAACAAGAGCTTCAAAATTGTATTTCTTGAATAATTGTATTTCTTGAAAATAAGCTTTGGTGTTAGATAAGAGTTTGAGTACTGTCTGTACGACTTATAAATTACAATAATTCACTTACTATATCTCAGTCTCAGTTTCTACAACTAGAAATAGAGCCAATAATATAATATTGGAAATAACTGTTGGGATAATTGTAAGGATGAAGTGAGGAATTCTATGTATACCTTTTATTACAGTTATTGAGGCATACCTTCTAGAATACTATTTCTTTACAAACGGGTTAAGAGATAACATACAGCCCATTTACTTTCATCTCCAAAGAAATGAGGAGAATTCTGGTTTTCTGTAATAAATCAGTGGAGAAGGATTTAGGCTGGTCCTGGGGTTGCTTCAGTGTCTGCCTTTGGGGAGAGAGGTGCTTGGAATAGACATATTCTTTCAGTGGCTTCTTATTAGAGAGTTGGGATGAGATCCACATATTTTAGCCCCGAATATTACCCACGAGTCAGAGGAGGAGTAGAGAATGAGATGCGGTAAAAACATACAAACACACCAACACGACATGACTGAAGAGAACACAGATATATTTCTGTAAAATGAAAGGTTAGCATCTGAGATGAAAATCTAGAAGAAAGAGAGTAAACCAGTGTCAAATTCCAGATTTAAAAGATCTGCATAATTTGAAAAATCAAAATTATTTTTTCAGTGGCATTATAATTGAGTACAGGTCTAACCTATCAAGGTAGTTTTATTACCAGTTATGTGGTAGGGATATTTTAACAGGATCCATTTTCATAGAAGCCATTTTTTAGCCTATTCTAAATTATGAGTATTAAAAGGATACATGAATTCATTAAATTATTTTTAACTCAGCTCATTATTATATTCAGCTTGACATCTCAGGCAATTGCAAATTTTTAACTAATTTACCAAAACGTCCTTTGTTAAGAATTAAGTAGCAATGCTTCCAACTTCTTATAGTTGAAGTAAAAGCCTTTCAAAAACAAAAAGATACCTATTT
Organism: Mandrillus leucophaeus; assembly: GCF_000951045.1. Classification (NCBI taxonomy): domain Eukaryota; kingdom Metazoa; phylum Chordata; class Mammalia; order Primates; family Cercopithecidae; genus Mandrillus; species Mandrillus leucophaeus. Next base: position 1,026,610 of record NW_012101743.1, read on the forward strand.
TGAAGGTATATTACATATGGAACCATAGACAATCAGAGCCAGAAAGACAGTAGAAATGGTTTAGTTCAAACTTCATTGGACATATGAGGAAACAGAATCACTCCCTGATACCCATACTAGGTTGAGAAATGTAGTGAATAATCAATGAACCTGTGACATAGAGAACATCTAATATATTTAAGGTATTATACTACAGAGTGTAATAAAAGGAACTGATTAAGACATTATTTCTGTCCTGAAAAGGCTAATGATTTAGCCCAAGGATAGACATGTGCTCGTGGAGCAATGGTATGAGGTAGTTCATTATAAGTGGTAGGCCAAGTGCAGTGGTTCATGCCTGATCCCAGCACTTTGTGAGACTGAGGTGGGAGGATCACTTGAGGCCAGGAGTTCAAGACTAGCCTGGCCAAGATAGTGAATCCCTGTCTCTACTAAAAAATACAAAAATAAGCTAGGTATGGTGTTGCACACCTGTAATCGCAGCTACTCAGGAGGCTGAGGCACGAGAAACTCTTGAACCTGGGAGGCAGAAGTCGCAGTGAGCCAAGATTGTACCGCTGCACTTCAGCCTGGATGACACAGACTGCCTCGCAAAATTAATTAATTAATTAAAAATAAGTGGTACAAACTGCTGAATAAATTAAGTTGGAAAGATGTTCCTGAAGAGTCTTATATTGAAAGAAGCTTCTCGTGCAGGGTAGCATTTTAATTCAGTCTCTAATTTTTGCCCCTTCTGTTATTGTATATCAGTTCATTTATTAATAAATGAACCAGGCCTACCTAGTGCTAAACCAGCCCCTGCAGCCTTAAGCTTCAAGTATACTCAGTGTCAGGTTGATGCCCATGGCCTTAAATACCAGGCGGATACCAAGAGATACAAGTTCAGGCCTGGCCAATGTCAGGCCAGTCCCCAAGGCCCCAACTTCCAGACTGGCCCTTGTAGTTCCATGTTTCAAAAGACGGTTCCAGGCCTGCTCCAGCAGACCCAGGGTCCAGACCTGTCCCAGTAGACTCCAGGAGTGGACCAGCCCCCATAGACCAAAGCTCTAGGGCTTCCCATTTGTACCCAGATCCCAGAATAGTTCCCAATGCCCCAAGCCCCATGACATCCCTCATAGACCTAGCCTTTAGGCCAGCACCTGAATATTATTATCCAAGCCAACACCAACAGATACAGGTTCAAAGCTAGTCATCAAGACTTCAGGCTCCAGGTCAGTCCCAGTGGCTCCAGATACAAAGCTAGTTCCCACGATCCTAGGATCCAGACCAGCCACTCACAGACCCTGGTTCTATGCTGGCCCCAGCATGAGGTTGCTCCCAGCTTCAAGGACTGTCACTGGGGAACCACATTCTAAAACCTACAGAAACTAGTCCCACTCCTAAATCCAGGGACAATGTATGGAGTAAAAGTATAGAGTTATGTATGTGATCAATGTTATCAGCTTAAAATAGTCTGTTATGACTCTATGATTTTGTAAACTTTATGTTAATCACAAAGCAAAGAAAATTTAGTAGATACGCAAAGGTTAAAAAGAAAGGAGTCAAAGCATTTTACTAGAAAAGAATAACCTAATCACAAAGGAAGGCAGCAAAAGAGGAGGAAAGGAACGTGGGTTCTACAACCAGAAACCAATGAACGAAATCTCAGTAGTAAATTCTTACTTAAAAATAATTACCGTGGACTGGGTGCAGTGGTTCAAGTCTGTAATCTCAGCACTTTGGGAGGCCGAGGTGGGCAGATCACTTGAGGCCAGAGGTTTGAGACTAGCCTAGTCAACATGGCGAAACCGTATCTCTACTAAAAATACAAAAATTGGCATGGGCATGGTGGTGCACGCCTGTAATCCCAGCTACTCAGATGGCTGAGGCATGGGAATTACTTGAACCTAGGAGGCAGAAGTTGCAGTGAGCCAAGATTGAGCCACTGTACTCCAGCCTGGGCAATAGACTCTGTCTATTAATAGAAATTAATAATAATAATACCTTGAATGTAAATAGATTAAATTATACAATAAAAACAGAATGATGTTGAGCATGTTTTCATATACTATTGGCAATTTTCATGTTTTTATTTGAGAAATATCTATTCAAATTATTGGCCCACTTTTTAATCAGACTATTTGGTTTCTTTTCTGCTGAGTTGATTGAGCTTATAATGTAATTTGGATATCGACACCTTGCCAGATGTATATTGAAAATATTTTTCCCATTCTGCAGATTAATTCTTCACTCTGATGATTGTTTCCTTTGCCATACAGAATCTTTTTAGCCTGGCATAATCCAATTTGTCTATCTTTGCATTTGTTTCCTGTGCTTTGGAGATATCTTCCCAAAAATATTTGCCCACACCAATGTCCTGAAGAGTTTGCCCAATATTTTCTTCTAGTAGTTTAATAGTTTTGGGTCTTACATTTAAATCTTTCATTCACTTTGTTTTGATTTTTTTATATGGTGAAAGATGAGGGTTCTAGTTTTATTCTTCTGCATATGGATACTTACTTTTCTCTGCATCATTTATTGAAGATAAAGAAATAAGCCCAAAGTTAGAAGAAGGAATAAAATATTAGAGATCAGAGCATAAACAAATGAAATAAGATTTAAAAAAAAAATTAGAGAAAGTTAATTGAACCGCTGCTTCTTTGAAAAACTAAATTCTACAAACATTTAGCTACACTAACACAAGAGATACAATTCAGATACATAAAATCAGAAATAAAAAAGAGGTCATTAACATGGTACCACAGGTATACAAATTATGATAAGAGACTACTATGAGCAATTGTATATCAAAAAATCAAATAAACTAGAAGAAATAGATAAATTCCTAGACACATACAACCTACCAAGACTAAATCACAAAAAAATACATCATTTCAACAGATCAGTGAGAAAGGAAATTGAATCAGTAATTCAAAATGTCCCATCAAAGAAAACCACAGGATCTGATGCTCTCACTGGTGAAATATACCAAACATTTAAAGAACTAAAACTAGTCCTTCTGAAATTCTACCAGAAAAATCAAAGAAGAGCACATGCTTTCCTTATATTATGAGGTCTGCATTGCCCTAATACCAAAACCAGACAAAGACACAACAACAACAACAACAACAAAAACTAGAGACTAGTGTCCCTGATGAACACACAAGCAAAAATTCTCCATAAAATTCTAGAAAACAGAATTCAATTGCACATTGAAAAGATCATTCACCATGATGAAGTGGGATTTATCACAGAGAGGCATGAATATAACCAAATCTATAAATTTGATACACAACATTGACTAAACAAAGGACACAATCCATATGATAATCTCAATAGATGCAGAAAATGCATTTGACAAAAGTCAACATCACTTTACGACAGAAATTTTCAACAAATTAGGTATAGTAGGAACACACATCAGGACACTGATGGCCGTATATGACAAACCTACAACTAACACCACACTCAACAGTGAAACACTGAAATATTTTTCTCTAAGATTAGGAGCAAGAAAAGAATGCCCACTCTCACCATTTTTATTCAACACAGTACAGGAAGTCTTAGACTAATTAGGCAAGAGAAAAAATAAAACACAACCAAACAGAAAAGAAAGATTTTTAAATTGTCCCTGTTTGCAGATGACATGATCTTATATAGAGAAAAGTCTAAAGACTCCACCAAAAATTGTTAGAACTAATAAAAAAGTCAGTAAAGTATACAGAACCAAGATACAAGAATCAGTAGTGTATCTATAGACAACAAAATTTCTCAAAAATTAAGAAAATCTGATTTATAATAACTGCAAAAATAGTAATACTTAGGAAAAAATTTAACCAAGGAAGTAAAACATTTATACAACAAAAGTATAAAACATACTGAGAGAAATTTAAAAATATATAAATAAATATACAAATATGTGGTGTTCATGGATTGGAAGAATTAATAGTGTTAAAATATCTATACTACTCAAAGTAATCTACAGATTCAATGCAATAACTGTCAAAATTCCAAAGATATTTTCCATAGAAACAGAAAAGGCAATTTTAAAATTCATGTGAACCATAAAAGACCCCAGATAGCCAAAGCAATCTTGAGCATAAAAATAAAACTATGCTGAAGGCATCACACTACCTGATTTCAAAATATAATACAAAGCTATAGTAATTATAACAGCACAAAGAGACAACCTACAGAATGAAGAAAATATTTGCAAACCAAACATTTGATAAGGGGTTAATATCCAAAATATATAAGGAGCCCAAACAACTCAATAGCAAGAAAACAAATGACCTGATCAAAAAATGGTTAAAAGGAGCTGGCTATGGTGGTACATGCCTATAGTTAGTCCCGGCTCCTCAGGAGGGTGAGGCAGGAGGATCTCGAGCCCACAAGTTCGAGTCAAGCCTAGGCAACAAGGCGAGATCTTATCTTTAGAAAACATGGTCAAGTGATCTGAATAGACATTTCTCAAAAGAAGACATACAAATGGCCAACAGATACATGGAAAAATGTTCAACATAACTAATCTCCAAGAAAATGCAAATAAAATGTACAATGACCTATCACCTCACACTCGTTAGAATGGCTCAAAAAATAAGAGATAAGTGTTGGTGAGGATGTGCAGAAGGGGAATCCTTGCACACTGTTGGTGGGAATGTGAATTGGTACAGCTATTATGGAAAACAGTATGGAGGATCATACAAAATAATAATAATGAATATAGAACTACAGTATGATCCAGCAATTCCACTACTGGGTATACACAGAAATGAAATAAAGTCGTTATTTTGAAGAGATATCTGAACTCCCTTCTTGTTTACAGGAGCATTGTTCAAAAGAGTCAAGGTATAGAATCAACTTAAGTGTCCATCAACAGTTGAATAAATAAAGAAAATGTCGTATAAATACACAATGGAATACTATTCAGTTTTTATAAAGGATCCATGTCATTTGTGGTGACATGGATGAACCTAGAGGACATTATGTTAAGTGAAATAAGCCAAGCAAAGGAAGACAAATACTGCATGGTCTCACTCATATGTGGAATCTAATAACATTGAACTCACAGAAGCAGAGTATAATAATAGTTACCAGAGCCTAAGGCAAGATTGATCAAAGGATCAAAAATTTCAGTTATATAAGAGAAGCACATTCAAAAGATCTATTGCACGATGTGGTTACTACAGTTAGTAACAATGTATTATGTTATCTAAAATTGCTTAAAGAATAAATTTTAATGGTCTGGCCACAAAAATAAGTATGTGAGATAATGCATATGTTAATTACTTTGATTCAGCCATTTCCACAATGTATATATATTTGTAAACATCATTTGTACAGAATAAATACAATTTTTATTTGTCAATTATAGATAAATTAATTACAATATATTACAGCTATACTAAAGAAGATTATAATATTTTTCCAAAATTCACATTTTCAATGAAATTTGGCTTAGGAAATACATCAAAGAAAATTAGATTCCTAAAGTTTATAGATACAGCTATTACATTTTGATTCTCTTTCTTTGTGGTTCTCAAACTTGAGCATCTATCAGAATCACCAGGGCTTGATAAAACACAGATTTCTGGAACTCACTCCAAAGTTTCTGATTCTATAGGTCTTAGAGAGTGGAGCTCCAAAATGTACATTTCTAATTAATTTCCAGGTGATGTCGATGCTGCTGGCCCCAAGACCACACCAGCCATATGTTATTTTAATATGCCACACCAACTAAAGAGTCACATTCATTATATGTAGAATGTATATTATACATTATGTGTATAATTTATATTAAGTGATTTAGATGTCTATTAATCGTTAGCACATAAAAAAGAATGCCATACTTTGACTAAGGTAATAATATTCTAATTTTGAAAATCACTTTTTTTTGGTTCTGTACATTTAATTCTGTGACACTAGTATCTTTTATATTTTCCTATTAATCTATCTAACTGATTCCTTTCATTGCCATCAAGAATAATTGGCCATTTCTTATGTCCTCAATAAATTGAGGTAAAGTTGCGTATTACCTGATCTTTGCCTCATGGTATCCATCTAGACTCCTAAAGTCTCTGAGAAATTACTCTTTTATATTTTGAAAATTTGTACATCACAGTGTTGCAGTTATGTAACAAGCATAAGTGGGTAAAGTGGCTGGTGTTTTAATAAAATGGGAAAAATACAAAATAATTTCCTGACTTTAACAATTCTCTTTTTTAGAAAATAAAACTCTACTACTTACTTGTTTGTAGAAAACCATTCTTTGTCACTACTCTCACTACTTGTGACATACCATAAGGCAGTTTTGAGGCTTCAGTGAGAATGCAGGGGAAGAGGCAGAGTGCTTGCCACATGCAACATACAGGATTATTAAAATGAAGGTGACAATCTGGTTGCAAGAGAACATCAGTATGTTGTTTCCAGTGAACTCACAGTTTTTTATTGTATAATTACATTAATATATTCATTTGTGGAAAATTATTTTTTCTCACCAGTGTCATCTATAAAACAATAAAAAACAGATTTGTTTCATTTGCCCCAGCTGCACATGCTATCTTAGCAATCCTTTGAAGACTTCTATATACAATGGCTCCAGTGAGAAATTTCTGAGTGAAGACAAGATAGCTTGATGGATGCTTCCCTACAATGCCCTCACAAAGACATCAGCGTCACTTGATCAATTAAGGCACTATTCATCCCTGCCTCAAAATCATCAAAATAGTCAAAAGCTCAGTTTTAAAGCAGTTTCTGCATTTTGTAAACCAAAAAGCCACATGAATGCCTTTTACCCTTCCCTGATAGCACATAGGGCTATCCTTCAGCATACATATCAGAACCAAATATGTATAATAAATAAGCACATTCAAAAAAAAATGTTCTATATATTAGAATTGTTGGGGCCTAGCTTTACCTTAGAGCTGTTCCAAAATTAGATGGCATTCCACTTATACAGTCTAAACTCCTAAAATACAAAGACTCAGTTATCCATTCTAGACATATGCTAATCATCTTGGAACTACTCTCAGTGAGAGAGCATGCCAAGCAAGTCTGGAAACAATCACAGTCTGCCTTACATCAGAGAACTCCCAGATGTTTGCCTGATGCCGGCTTCCTTGGCAGGTATCACCATAAGGAGATCCCAGCCAGGGTGCTGTCAGCACAGAAAAGGCATGTCATACACCTTTTCACTGGTGGATACATCAGCCATCTTCTCCAGATTGGAAACAAGGACCATACGGCATTTATTTTAAAGGATGTCACTAACGCATCTTTCAAGGTTACTAAATGAGTCCTTCACCTACCTTTTTAAAATAGACAGTTGCTCGTTTTACCATCCAGGAAGTTTAAAGGTTCATATTTATTGAATCCCATTGTATGTATCACAGCTCAATGCTTGCAGATCTTACACATAGGATTATTTGAGACCGTGGTCAAAATATAGGGGAGGAAAGTGATTATTAAGGGAAAAACAAACAAAATCACTGGTGGAAAGCAAAAGAAAGATTTATTTTCTAACATTGGACTTTTCATTTTGTTTTCAAATCCCTATTTTCATTTCAAGTCTCCTGCCCAGTAGTAAAATCTCAATGATTCTGAGAGCAAGCTGGAGCAGGAGTGCATCTCAGAGGGATATCAGATCTCCCAGTGTTTGCTTACTACACACACATGCATGCACACACACACACACACACACACACACACACACACACACACACCCTCTAATGGGCTACAAACTCAAACCTATGCCCTACAAAAAATTCAAAATATCCAACCCTAATGACAATATCACGCTGAGGAATATGCAGTATGTCTAAGGCAGTGTTTCTCTGTGAAGTCCTTGGACTCCTTGCATTAGAATATACTGGAGTGCTTGTGAAAAATATAGATATTCAAGCTTAGATATCTACATACTGATAGCTACTTTACTGGTATGCTGGATCCGTAAGTCTAAGTCTTAGGTTAACCTAAGTGATACTTTGCTCAAGTGAAGTCGGGAATGCAGTTTAACCTTGAAATGCACCTCTTAATCTCCTTTATCTTGCCAAAATAATCGACGATGTTTTATATAAATTTTCTCAGGGTGTCCCAGGGACTCAAAACCAGCTATGCATGAGGAACAAGTTTTCTAGGACAGTTTCACTGTGGAATTGTACTCAAAACTACTTTGAGGAAATCTGAAAGCAACCCTAGAGGCTGCCGGGTTTAAAGAGGCCTGCTTTTGAATTATTTGGCCTCTAAAGCATGAAGTCTTAGAGCTTTTAAATGGGCTTTCCGATTTTGAGCTGGTGGAAAAAATTCTTCTCCCAAACATTCAAGCTGAAAATCTCAAGGATATTTATTATTCTTCCTAAGCCATTAGGTCTCATATTCCAAGGGGAAAGAAAGCATAAATCCTTGCTTATTCTATGTTTTAAAAATATTTCTTTTACATGTCTTTCTCTTCAGTTTCACTTCTAAATACCATAGTTTTGATGTCGATGATTTTATGACTGAATTAATATAGTAACCTCCTACCTGACTCCCTTATTCTTATCTCTCTCCTTTTCAATCATTCTTATGCACTTGTTCAAACTCAAACCTGCTCAGACTTCTGATGATTGCTTATTTCCTAAAACAGCAGTCTACACACACCTGCATTTCATAGTCATGAGATATGTCACAAGTTCCCCCTTTTCCTTCTGCCAGTATAAATCCTCTCTATTTTTTTTAAATTTTGCCTCTAGTCCATCTATGTGAAAAGGCAAATAATAATACCCAGAAATACGTATATTTTCTTCTTAATTAGATTATAAACTCCTTTAGGGCTGGGAGAAAAATCTTTGTAATCCTCTCCAAAACCAAGCATATTGCTTAAGTATTTATTCAATAAATAAAATATTGAATGATCCTGGATTAAGCCACGAACATCCATTCTTAGCTGCTGACCTGAGATGCCTCAGAGGAGTTTGTGGATTTTCTATGGACTAAGTGTAGGAGTTTGATCCTATTAATCACCTCCCAACTTACTCTTCAACGAGAAGCAATTGGTCCCAGAAGTTTCAACGAGAAGCAATTGGTCCCAGAAATTTGAAGCTTTTTCCTCACACATGCAAAAACCAAATAATTCTTCAAGAAGGATTTATCTTGGGAAAATGATACAAATTCTGTGTCTAGCTGGATCCTGTTAATAGTTCCAAATTTCAATGTGTGAAAAAGATTCCAATCTTTACCACAGTGAAAAGTCTGTGATGTGAGAACCACTTGAAGAAATTTTCCTTCTCTGATGAATGGCAGTAGACCACACAAAAATTTTAGTGGCTACAGATGCTACTGATTTAAGGTATTGTAATAATTCCTTCAAAGACAGTAAAACCAATCATGTCAACCAATGTTTGAGTGCGTGCATGAGTGAAATCAATTCAAATGGCAAGTTTGAGTAGCAGAATTGAACGTGTTGCTTAAAGATAATGCTGTATTTCTTAGGGAAAAATGTATTAAATCAAATGTATTTTTATGGCCAAGCATGCTATTGTACCATTATTATTACTATCATTATTAGTATTATAAATCACAATCAAGAGACCTAAAAAAAGGTATGCGTAATATTTGTCCAAATATACATCACTAAAAATCAAAATTTTCTCCCTATTTATACCTATTAGACTATCTCCAGCACACACATACACACACACAGAGAGAAGGAGCTTGCACTTAATATTTTTTAAATTTTTAATTAAAAGTAAAACCAAATAGAAATTACATTTTTTAAAGTAAAAAATTGCAAATGAAGTATAAATTAGGATACCTCTGCTACAGGTCATATATTACAAATTCAGTGAACAGACTGGGTTTTAAAATGTGATGTCTAGAATGCTAAACTTTAAATAACATTATATATATTCTGATTTGACTGCCATACTTCTAAATTTATCCTTTGATTATTTTTACCAAAGAAAATGATTTTTCCCATGAAGTTGTAAGCAGCTTAAAATAGTATTCAAGACAAATACAGTTATGTTGAAAATATTTTATAACAAAATCCAATGTTTGAGATTCACAAATTATTCAGGAAGAATCAGAAAACAAATAAGTTTTTATATCATCTAAAACTAATCAATTATTCAATGAAGTCATAATCTTTTGAAGTCAATCAAATAATAGTGATTGGATTTGGCAGCTAAACCACTGAGCATCCAGATGCTTCCATTTCCTGGATTTAATTTTACATGACTGACAGTTCTATTACTAACCACATATTTAGTGTCTTGTTACTTTAATTAGGATAAACTTAAGGGGGAAAAAGTGTTTTTGGTACAGGGATTGTTTCTATTGGATACTTCAGAAGCATGAAGAAGATAGTTGCAATTAGGAAAACAGCATCATTGAAAATATTAAAGGATTGAATAAAATATAATAAAAGACCATAAAGTGTCCTTGGGGATCACTAGTTCAACTGCTTCATCTACACATAGGAAAACCAAGTCCAAAAAAGTAAACTTGGTCATCTCTGCTCAACCTCCAAGGCAGGGTTAGTTGTCTCTTCCATTATCTCTTGCTTTCTCTTGAGGGTAAAAGACAAGCTTTCTATAAAATACAACTTATAAACAACTAAGAGTGTAGGTTTTGTTTTACCAGAGAGGTTCAAAACAGGAGTCTTTATAGATTGTAATGGGTTTGACTTACAATGATGTAATTAACTAAATGTATACACAAAATGATAAACATTTATAAAGGAAGTGCCTGCCACAACCTTGGTGCCTCTGAATTCAAACATTATCTCCTTGTTCTTATGCTCTGACTTTGCTGACTTTTTTACCAACTAAGATGCCATAGCAAACTGCCGAAGAGTGAGAAGACATCACTGCTTGCACTACCAGGCTTGGAGAGTTTCAAATCCTATATGCGTATGTCCCTGGTAAACCCTAAAAGCATGCATTGCTAAGAGTAATTAGAAGAAAATACAAAAAGAAAACGGCAGCTACCTGAGAGATGACCAGGCTAGCAAGCCTAAGTCAACTCCTGAGTACAAAGCAGAATGAGTTTGCCTTTCACCTGTGGTGCATACCACAAGAATGGTTGCTGTTTCCCTAAAGGATTATTATTTTACATGACATAAAAATAATCATTCTAAAGGATGTAATTCAGTAACACTTAGTACATTCAAAATGTTATACAATCTTAACCTCCTAATAACCTCCAATCCACTTTCTATCTCTATGAATCTACATATCCTGGACATTTTACATAAATGAAATAATATAATGTGGTCATTTGTATCTGGTTCCTTTGACTTAGCATAATGTTTTTTAGGTTCATCTATATTTTAGCAGTTATCAGTGCTTTATATCTTTTTATTGTTGAATAATATTCCATTGTATGGCTATACCACATTGCTACATTTTGTTTATTATATCAATTAATAGAAATTTTGGTTATTCCCAACTTTTGGCTATTTTGACTAGTGCCACTAAGAACATTCATGTACAAATTTCATTTGAGTACCTGTTTTATATTCTTTGTAGGTATTTACATAGGTGGAGAGTTGCTGAGTCATAAGGTAATTCTATGTTTACCTTTTTGAGGAATCACCAATCTGTTTTACAAAGTAGCTATACCTATTTTCATCCCATTAGTAGTGTACAAGTGCTCTAATTCCTCCACATCCTCTTCAATATTTGTTATAATTCATTTTATTTCTTTGTTTGCTATAGTCATTCTATTAGGTATGAAGTAGTATTTCATTGTGGTTTTTATTTCCCTAATGACTAATGATGTTGAGCATCTTTGGATATTTATACATCTTCTTCGGGAAAATGACTATTCAATACTTCACTTATTTTTTAATTGGATTGTTTGGGGTTTTTGTTGTTGAGTTGTTAGATGTTATTATATATTCTGTATATATCCGGAAACATTCCAAAAAGGACATTTAAGTGAACAAATTCATTTGTAATAACTTCAGAAAAACGATACTTAAGAATAAATTTAACCAGGCAAATGTAACATGTCTTTACTGAAGAACACAAAATATGACTGAAATAAATTGAAGAAGATCTAAGCAAACAGAAACTCATCTGTTTTATGGATTTAAATATTCAGTATTGATAAGGTGGAAATACGATCTCAAATGATCTACACATTCAAGAAAATCCCCATCAAAATTCTGATATTTTTTTACAGAAATGGAAAAGCTGATCCATAATTTTTTTCGTGAGTTTTTATTTTTATTTTTAATGTTTGTGGGTACATAGTAGGTGTATAATATTTATAGGGTATGTGAGATATTTTAGTACAGGCATACCATGTGAAAAATAAGCATATCATGGAAAAGGGGTATCTGTCCCCTCAAGCGTTTATCCTTTGTGTTACAAACAATCCAATTATACTCTTCTAGATATTTTTAACTGCACAATTAATTATTCTTGACTATAGTCACCCTGTTGTGCTATCAAATACTAGGTCTTACTCATTGTTTCTAATATTTTTTGTACTTATTAACCATTTCCACATCCACCCTGCTCCCCACTACCCTTTCAAGCCTCTGGTAAACATTATTCAACTCTGTATCTCCATGAGATCGATTGTTTTGATTTTTACATCCCACAAATAAGTGAGAACATGCAGTGTTTGTCTTTCTGTGTCTGGCTTACTTTACTTAACACAGTAACCTCCAGTTTCGTCCATGTTGTTGCAAATGACGGAATCTCTCTTGCCTTTATGACTGAATACTACACAATTGTCTATAAGTACCACATTTCCTTTATCCATTTATCTGTAGGGGACACTTAGGTTGCTTCTGAATCTCAGCTATTGTACACAGTGCTGCAACAAATATGGGAAGGCAGAATATCTTTTGGATATACTGATTTCCTTTCTTTGGGGTATAGACCTAGCAATGAGATTTCTGGATCATGTGGTAGCTCTATTTTTAGTTTTTTGATGAACTTCCAAGCTGTTTTCCATAGTAACTGTACTCATTTATATTTCCAGTAATAGTGTATGAAAGTTCCCTTTTCCACATATCCTCACCAGGATTTGTTATTGCCTGTCTTCTGGATATAAGCCATTTTAACTGGGGTGAAATGGTATCTCATTACAGGTTTGATTTGCATTTCTCTGCTCAATGATGAACATCTTTTCATATGCCTGTTTGTCATTTGTATGTTTTCTTTTGAAAAGGTCTATTCAAATATTTGCCCATTTTTAATTGGATTATAAGATTTTTTTCCTATAAAGTTGTTGGAGCGCTTTATATATTCTGGTTATTGATCCCATGTCAAAGCGGTAGTGTGCAAATATTTTCTCCCACTCTGTGTTGTCACTTCACCTTACTGATTATTTCCTTTGCTGTGCAGAAGAGTTTTAACTTGATATGATCCCATTTATTCATTTTTCCCTTTGGTTGTTTGTGCTTGTGGGGTATTGCTCAAGAAATTTTTGCCCAGAACAATGTCCTGGAGAACTCTTTCAGTGTTTTCTTATAGTAGTTTCATAGTTTCAGGTCTTAGATTTAAGACTTTAATCAATTTTCATTTGATTTTTGTATATGGTAAGAGATAGGAGTCTAGTTTTATTCTTCTGCATACGAGTATCCAGTTTTCCCAGCATTGAAGAGATTGTCTTTCCCCCAGTGTATGTTCTTGGCACCTTTGTCAAAAATGAACTCACTGTAGGTGTGTGGATTAATTTCTGGGTTCTCTATTTTGTTCCATTGGTCTATGTGTCTTTTCTTATGCCAGTGTTATGCTGTTTTGGTTACTGTAGCTCTGTAGTATATTTTGAAGTCAGGTAATGTGATTCCTCCAGTTATGTTCTTTTTGCTTAACTTTGACTATTCTGGGTCGTTTGTGGTTTTACATAAATTTTAGAATTGTTCCTTCTATTTCTATGAATAATGACATTGTTATTTTGATAGACTGCATTGAATCTGTAGATTGCTTTGGATAGTATGGACATTTTAACATTATTGATCCTTCCAATCCATCAATATAAATATCTTTTCATTTTTTTGATGTCCTTTTCAATTTCTTTCAACAGTGTTTCATGGTGTTCATTATAGAGATCTTTCACTTGTTGGATTAAGTTAATTCCTAGGTATTTACTTTTATGTGTGGCTATTGTACACACAATTACATTTTTATTTCTTTTCACATTGTTCACTGTTGGCGTATAGAAATGGTGCTGATTTTTCTATGTTGATTTTGTATCATGCAACTTTACTGCACTATAAAACAAAGAGATCTAATAAATAGTTACACAATATTTTTCCCATGGCTGAAGAGTAAACATTCTTTTCCTCAGAACATGGATTATTCTTAAAAACAAACCATAAGCGAGGTCACAAATCAAGTCTCAAAATTTTTCAAAACATTGAAATAATATCAAGCATCTTCTCTCACTACAATGAAATAAAAGTAGAAATCAATAATAACAGCAATTTTGGAAACTATACAAACACATAAAAATTAAGCAATATGCTTCTGAATGGAACAGTGAGTCAATGCAAAAATTAAGAAGGAAATTAAAAACATTCCTGAAATCCACAATAATGAAAACACAACATATCATAACTGATGAGATATAGCAAAAGCAATACTGAGAGGGAAGTTTATAGCTATAAGTGCCTACATCAAAAGACAAGAAAAACTTCAAATAACAATCTAATGATTCATTTAAAAAAAAGAACAAAAGCAAGAGTAAACTAACACCCCAAACTAGTAGAAGAAAAGAAAAGTTGTTGTATTTATTATTCTTTATTGGTTCATCATTTAGCTACTCTTCTTTGGTTTCCATTGGCATGGGATATCATTTTCTATCTCTCTGTTTTCAGTCTATGTATATCTTTACAGGTGAAATGTGTTTCTTGTAGTAAACAGATCAATGAGTCTTGTTTTTTAATCCATTCAGCCACTGTAAGACTTTTCATTGGAGAGTTTATTCAACTTACATTCAATGTAATTTTTTTTTATTTTTTGAGTTGGAGTTTTGCTCTTGTTGCCCAGGCTGGAGTGCAATGACGTGACCTCGGCTCACTGCAACCTCTGTCTCCCATGTTCAAGCGATTCTTCTGCCTCAGCCTCCTGAGTAGCTGGAATCACAGGCATCCACCACTACACTTGGCTAATTTTTTTGTATTTTTAATGGAGATGGGGTTTCACCATATTGGCCAGGCTGGTCTCGAACTCCTCACCTCAGGTAATCTACCCTCCTCAGCCTCAAAGGTGCTGGGATTACAGGAGGGAGCCACTGCGCACGGCCACATTCAATGTTACTATTGATAATAAGGACTTACTCTTGACACTTTGTAAATTGTTTTCTGGTGATTCTGTGGTCTTCTCTTTTTCTTTCTTTCCTTCCTGTCTTCCTTTTAATGAAGGTGATTTTCTCTGGTAATATGATTTAGTTTCATGTTTTCTATTTTTTGTGTATCTGCTTTTGGCTTGAGGTTACCATGAGGACTGCAAATACTGTCTTATTACCTGTTACTTTAAATTGATAACGACTTAACACTGGATTAACAATCATACCACAAGAAAAACTAATAAATACACCTTAACTTCTTCCCTCCATTTTTTACCTTTTCATTGTTTCTATTTATGTTTTATTGAATTGTTTATGTCTTGAAAAGTTGTTGTATTTATT
This sequence comes from Mandrillus leucophaeus, assembly GCF_000951045.1. Classification (NCBI taxonomy): domain Eukaryota; kingdom Metazoa; phylum Chordata; class Mammalia; order Primates; family Cercopithecidae; genus Mandrillus; species Mandrillus leucophaeus. Next base: position 1,042,216 of record NW_012101743.1, read on the forward strand.
ATTCTTTATTGGTTCACCATTTAGTTTTTCTACTTACCTCAAGAGTAGTTTACACACCACAATTACAGTGTTATACTATTCTGGTTTTTCTGTAATGGTGGTGTGTAAACTACTCTTGAGGTAAGTAGAAAAACTAAATGATCTCTATTATGAATGAGTTTTGTACCTTCCCTAATTATTTCTGCTACTTGATCAATTCTGCCATTAATAGACCCTGATGCATTGTTCAGCACATCCACTGTATTTTTCAACTTTAGAATTTCTGCTTCTTTCTTTTTAATTATTTCAGTTTCTTTGTTAATCTGATACAATTCTAAATTTTTTCCCTGTGTTATCCTGAAATTCTTTGAGTTAAAAAAAAAAAAAAAACTATTTTGAGTTCTTTGTCTCAAAGTTCATATATCTCTATTTCTGCAGGATTGGTTTCTAGTGCCTTATTTAGTTCATTTGGTGAGGTCATGTTTTCCTGGATGGTGTTGATGCTTGTTGATGTTCATCAGTGTCTGGACGTTGAAGAGTCAGGTATTTATTGTATGCTTTACAGTCTGGGCTTTTGTCTGCTTGTCCTTCTTGGGATGGCTTTCCAGGTATAAGAAGGAACTTAGGTCTCAATCCCAATAATGCTATGGTTTCTGCAGTTTCATAGAGGTACCACCTTGGTGGTCTTGGATAAGATCTGTAAGAATGCTCCAGATTACCAGGCAAAGACTCTTGTTCCTTCCCCTTACTTTCTCCAAAATAAATGGAGTCTCTCTGTCTCTGCTGAGCCACCTAGAACTGGGAGTATAATGATGCAAGCACTCCTGTGGCCACCAATATTGGGACTCTGCTAAATTAGACCTGAAGCCAGCACAGCACTGAGCCTTGCCCACAGCCCTTCCCTTCAAGAAGGTGAGTTTCCCCAAGCCTCAGGCATGTCTAATGATGCTGCCTGGGATGGAGTCAAATACCTACCTTAGCAATTTACCTGATGTTCTAGTCTACTGAGGCTAAGCTGGCACTCAAACCACAGTACAAGTCATTCTCACTCTTCCTTAGTCTTTCTGCAGGTAGAGGAACCTCTTCCTGTGATCACCAGAACTGCCAGTCCATGGGGGTTTTGCTGAGCTACCACCTTGTTGACATAAAGCCCGATGATAGCATTATTCCTCCCACAACTCCAGGCCATACAGCTCATAGAAATGAAAAGCGACTCCTTCTTTCTGCTTAAGGAGGACAGAGCAAAGAGCAAAGAGTAAAAAGGATTTTGTCTTGCATCTTGGATACCAGCTCAGCCACAGTAGGATAGGACACTGGGCACTGTGTGTTTTATCTTGTGTCCTACAATTTTGCTGAATTCATTTATTAGCCCAAAGGGTTTGTTTTGGTAGATTCGTTAGGACTTCTATATATAAAATCGTGTTATCTGCACATAGAGATAATTTGAATTACTCCTTTCCAATTTGGATGTCTTTCATTTCTTTTTATTGACTAATTGCTCTGACTAGAATTTCCAGAACCATGTTGAATAGAAGTGGCAAAAGTGGGTCTCATTGTCTTATTCCTGATCTTAAGGGAAAACCTTTTAGTTTTCATTATCGAGTATAATGTTAGCTATGGGTTTTTCATAAGTGATCCTCAGCTTACTGAAGATATTTTCTTCTAGTCCTAATTGTTTAATGATTTTTATCATGAAATGGTGCTAGATTTTTCAAATGATTTCACTGCATCAATTGAGATGATCCTGTGATGTGTTTCCTTCATTTTATTAATGTGGTGTATTGCATTAATTTATTTTTGTATTTAATCACCTTTGAATTACTGGGATAAATCCTAGTTTATTATAGTGCATAAGCCACTAAATATAATTCTAGATTCAGTTTGCTGGTATTGCGTTGAGGATTTTTTCATCTATAGTCACAGAAGAAATCGGCTTCTATATTCTTGTGATTTCTAAATCCAGATTTGGTATCAGAGTAACTCACAGAAAAAATTAGGAAGTGTTCCCTCCTCTGTTTTTTTGAAAAGTATAAGAATGACTGGCATTAATTCTTTAAATGTTTGGTATCAATCACTAGTTAAAAAGACCATCTAGTCTTGGGCTTTCTTAGGAGGTTTTTGCTCACTGAACGAATCTTTTTACTTATCACAGATCTATTCAAATATTTATTTCTTCTTGATTCAGTTTTGGTGGTTTCTCAATTTCCAGGATATTTCCCATTTCATCTATGTTGCCTAATTTTGGGGGATACAATTTTCATAATATTTTCTTATAGTCATTCTTATTTCTGTATAGCCTGCAGTAATGTTCTCAGTTTCACTGATTTTAGTAACTTGATTTTTCTTTATTCTTTTATAATCAGTATAGCTAAAAGTTTGTCCATTTTGTTGATCTTTTTAAATAATTAAGTTTTTATTTTGCTGACTATTTATGTTGTTTTTCTATTCTGTTTTCATTTATCTCCACTCTAATTTTCTTCATGTTCTTCCTTTTGCTAGTTTTAGGTTTAGCTTGCTCTTCTTTTCTTAGTTCCAGAGGGTTTTTAAGTTGAATTATTTATTAAGAATCTTTATTCTTTTTTTAATGTGGGCCTTTATGTCTATATATAATCCCATTGCCTTCTGGCCTCCATGGTTTCTTATGAGAAAAGTGCTGTTAATATTATAGTGGATCCCTTGTACATGAGAAATCACTTCTCTCTTGCTGCTTTCAAAATTCTCTCTTTCTTGGCTTTCAACAGTTTGACTATGTTCCACTTACAGTTTGCTGATTTGCTTAGATGTGGAGATTAATGTTTGTGTTTACTATACTTATTAAATGTGGGAAGTATTTGGCCACTAGTCTCTAAATATTCTTTCTGCCCCTTTCTTTTTGTCTCTCTGTCTCTCTTTCTTGATCTTGCTCTCTCTCTCTCTCTCTCCCCCTCTCTCACTTCTCTCTCTCATCTCTTTCTGGAACTTCCATTATGCATGTTAGCATACTTAACAGTGTCCTATAGGTCTGTTAGGCTATGTTAATTTTTCTTAATTCTTTATTTTTATGTGTCTCAAACCAGAACATTTAAATTGACCTATCTTTAGTTTCACTGATTATTTTTTATGCTTGCTCAAATCTGCTGTTAAGCCCCTCTAATGAATTTCTTATTTCTATTATTACACGTTTCAACTTTAGAATTTCTATTTGGTTCTATCCCTCTCTTTACTAACATTCTTCCTTTGGTGAAACATTGTCTTACTTTCCTTTATTATTTAGACATCATCCTTTTTAGTTCTTTTGAATATATTTATGATAGATGATTTAATGTACTTGTCTAGAAAGGTCAACATCTAGGCCACCTCACTGATAGTTTCTATTGACTGTTTTTTTTTTTTGTTTGTTTTGTTTTTTCCTGTGTATGGACCATATTTTCCCATCCTGTGTATTTCTCATAATTTTTGTTGTAAATAAGAATTTTAGATAATATATTGTGGTAACTCTTGAAATTAGACCTCACTCCTTCAGTGTTTGTTTTTATTATTTTTCCTTGTTTTGCTGTTTTTCAATTGACTTTTCTGTGCTATTTTTATTTATTTATTTATTGAGATGCAGTCTTGCTCTGTCGCCCAGACTGGAGTGCAGTGGCACGATCTCGGCTCACTGCAACCTCCATCTCCCGGGTTCAAGCAATTCTTCTGTCTCTGCTTTGCAAGTAGCTGGAACTACAGGCATGCACCACCATGCCCAGCTAATTTTTGTATTTTTAGTAGAGACAGGGTTTCACAATGTTGACCAGGTTGGTCTCGAACTCCTGACCTCGGGCGATCCACCCACCTCGGCCTCCCAAAGTGCTGGGATTACAGGTATGAGCCATCGCGCCCAGCCTTCTGTACTAATTTTGTAAAGTCTGTATTCTTTGTTATATGTGTTTGTGTTGCAGGCCAGGTCTCACCAACAACTGTTTCAGTACTGACTGAATAGTTAAGTGAAATATTAAAAGCCAGTGCCCTTATACAAAGGCTGGGATGTAACAAAAGCCCATCAGGAGTTTTGCTTAGGCCCTTCCTGGGCCTTAAAGCATGACAAAGTAAGGAAGGAATTCTTAACAGAACCCATTTAGGATTAAACAAGTTTTATTGTGGGTCTGAAGAAACTCCCCAGGCCTCCACAAACAAGTTTATTGGATGTCTGAAGGAACTCCCTCAACCTCTGTGATTTAGCAGGAGACAAGATAAGGGTAATCACCCCAGCACCTGGACCCATTTAGATTAAGTAAATTTACTGAGGCTATAGAGAAAAGTCTTCAGGACTCAGACCTTAGTTATAGATTAAAAGAAGGTAATCACTTATGTCTTTAGATGAATGCAGACTTACATGTAGACACATAGCTTAGAAGGCACATAAGCTCTGGAAAACTTTGTAATTCTGAGTTGGTCTGGCGATAATTTCCGGGCCTTCTCCCTGTAACCGGTTACAGAAATAAAAACTCTCTTCCTCCCCAGTTCATCTGTATCTCATTATTGGGTGGTGAGAAATAGCAGCCCAACCCTCAGTTTGGTCAGGGAACAGGTGTGTGGCCAATGTAAGCTCTGCTTTGTTAGGTTACTGGTCAGCTAATGATTAGGCAGAGATTTCCCTAAATGCTAAATCTAAAGTTACTTTCAGCTGGATAACTAAACAATGCTAGATTTTCATATAGGCAGCATTCATTTGCTTTGACAAGTTTTCCCCTGGTGATTTGCATGCATATTAAAGTTTACGAAGCACTGCTTTATAGCATGCCATAGTTTGTTGCTTAACATATCTCTAAATTTCTGTATGACACATATGTGTCACTATTTCCGTATTTTCTATTATGCAGGTTGCTTTAAGATATAATAGAAGTGCATAGGTAAGGGATCGTTTTGTGTAAAGCATGTCTTAACTGCTTTTTCAGTCCTGAAGTAAGAAGAATAAAACTGCTGCAACAACTTCAGTTAGTGTAAATGAGGTTTATCGACTCATTTTTGTTTCATTATTAAGCAAAAGAAGATACATCTTTTTCAAAACTGCGAGATTGAAAGGCAATTTAGTTGCCTTAATAAATACCTAATTACAAAGGCAATTTTCCCTTGTCTATACAAAACTTAAATGTATGCCAATTTGTTTCTTTAAGTGGTATATGTCAAATGAGTGACCCCCCCAAAATGTACATAGCTCCAGAATGTCATTCCTCAGATTTTCATTAGCTAATTTGGTAAGTGGGTTTGCGTCTCCCTATGTTAGTTGTTTTATCAGAAGATAACTATGTGAAAGAAGTCCCAGAATTTGGTCAAATACTTGCTAGTAGTGGTTGAAACTGTTTCCAAATAAAAATTATTTTATTTCTTTCATTCATGCTCCATCCTTGTAGGAATAACAGAATTTAACATCATAAAGTTAGTATTGGGTAAATTAATTCAGACCACTACCCAGGTTCTGGGTTTTATTCTCATTAGGCAAATTAAATTTATTTCTTTTCCTGACAGGTATATATCATCAGGAGGCTGAATATGTAAGCGTGAATTAACAAATGTAAGTTCATCACCATTACTGTATTAGCAACCTCTGTTGGTATTGCTGGTATTGCAATAGTAGCACACTTTTAGTATACAGAGGCTAGTATTTAGCAGGTGTGACTCCGTGTGTCTGTGTGTGTGTCTGTGTGTGTATGTGTGTGTCTGTGTGTGCATGTGAGAGAGAGCGAGAGCCAGAGATAGAGAAAGTGAGTCTTTTCCATATGGATGTACCATCAGTAACTATACTATCTTTCTTAGATTATGTTTAATATCCCAATTGCGTTAATATCTTTTTGACATGGTATGGAGAGAAAATAATAAGACTTATTAGCACAGTTTGAAAAAGTCAAACCACATAAGAACACTGAACAATAACCTTCACAAATGTGAAACTTGGCAGAACTTCTCAATCATAGAGTAAGGACCTCTATAAATGTGCCCCTCCATAAGAACAACGAAAATCCTGGCAAAACTGGGAAAAAAAATTAACTTTTTCAGAGGTCTGGAAATTAACCAAAGGTTTGCAATAATCTGAAGAGCATTTATTTAAGAAACCTGATTGAATCTTGGTAAGAAAAGAAGGCTTCATGGACTTGTACTTAACAAACTCCCCATCTCCCTCTTTGCAGCTCTACAGTAACCTTGAAAATCAGGAGCCTCACAAATTGGCAGGCTTGCAGTTACAGGAGGGGCAAAGCTCCCCAAACAGTCACATTTCCAGAACATTCCCACTTCCAGAGCTTTGCCACAAGTTGACCAGTCTTTCAGCTCCATGAATACTCTACGCCAAGTATTTGTAGTTATTAGGCCTAAGAGCTTACTCTGTAGAAAAGCCCTAACCCCAGGACATTTGTAAACAAAACAGTGGCAATTGTTTACCATCACACTTGCCTGAGGCAGCAGTACCAACTGGAGTAAACAAACGACTGAGCTGAAATGCTTTAAAAAATATATGTGAAGAATAAGATATCTATGGCGGAACTTGAAAAGCTCTGAAATATTCCCAGGCAACATAGAAGGTCAAATGCATGTGCTGATTTGTGTGCATGCTCAGCAAAGACCTTTCTTTCACCTTTAGCTGACCTTGAGGATTTGCATAAGCAGGATTTGAAGACTAGGGCACAGTTTTAAACTGCCTGGTTGAATGTTGAAGGCATATTCCAACTCACACAGAGACTCTTGGAAAAGACTGAGGGACTTATTGGTTCTAAGCATTTAGGGAAATCTCTGCCTAATCATTAGCTGACCAGTAACCTAACAAAGCAGAGCTTACATTGGCCATACACCTGTTCGCGGACCAAACTGAGGGTGGGGCTGCTATTTTTTTGCTGGTCTTTCAAGTCTCGGGTGAACACAATGGGCTTTACTTCCCCTGACAGATAATTGGCCCACTTCGATTTTGCCTAAGGCCACAATTCCAAGTGGGGGTTCTGCCAAAGGCCAATACCCAAGTCTAGAGAAAAATCCACCTTCACCACTCCCCTGACCTCACAGACTGTTTTGTTAATTAATTACAGATGGAGTTTTCTGCCCATTTATGTTCACGGCAGGGCAACAAAAAGATCAAACTAATCCTTCCCAGACTTTCATGGTGACCACTACTACAAGGAGATCACTTGGTGAGTTCAGTGATATAATACAACCGACTGACCCTTCAGAGAGGCATAGAAAACTGTCGTAAAAGTAAAAAAGTATCCTTTTTCTTCAAAGTATAATTGGGAATCAGTTGAGTGTTCTTGTTATGAGTATGAGATGGGGTTTGAATCCACATTGTCCCACTGAATGACAATGGGGCAAACTGATCTTCTTCTAGCATAATTTCTCTTCTGTAAAATGTGATTGGTTTAATGATTAAATGAGGTAATGTATGTTCTTACTACTCAAAAGGTATCTGATACCAGCAGCATTGGCATCACCTATTATTATGTTAGACATGCAGAATCTGAGGCCCCCTCTCAGACTTACTGAATTAGAATCTTCAGTTTGAACAAGATTCCCATATGTGCATATGTGATTCATAAGCACATTAAAGTTTGAGAAGAATTGCTGTATGCCGAGAATTCAGCACAGGACATTCTTCATAGTAAGGACTCATTGATCTGAAGCTATTGTTATTAGGATTTTCTTTCTCACTTGATTTTTACCACAATCCTGTGAGGTTGGCATATCAATTATTTCTACTTTCCTGGCTCCCTGCATTCAACATAAGCGCTCACCACTAGCTTCCTCACGCCATGTGGCCATTTGGATGTTTTCTGCTCTATTGTCTCAACTTCCCTCCATCTCTCTTAGTTCTTGAAGGTTTGAGGTTCCATTTTAAGGAATACCACACTGGGTGACATATGAAGATTTCTTCTAGATTTTAAACACTTATTACATGTTTACTTTCTGGACTGAATCATGTCATGTTCCATTTTCTATCTAGTTATTTTTAGTATAGTTGTTAACATGGACTCTAAAATTGTGTCTCTATCACTTTCTAGCTTTGTAATCTTGGCTTAAGTTATTTAACTTCTTTGAGTTTATTATATGGAATACAGTTTATATGTAATAATGTAGGTGAAATATGCCATAGTAAGTAAACAATAAAGTATAGCTATTAATATAATCATCAGTCTGTTTACTGCTATTCTCATGATCATATTATCTTTGTCACATTTATCCTCACAAAAACTAATTAGTATTGTGTCTGCTTTCATAAATAGAAATGAAGCCTTAAAATGTGAAGTAGTAATTCACCCAAAGCTCTACAGTCAATTGATACAGAATCAATGTTAAAACACAACCTGTTTTCCCACTATATTACACTACTTCATATGGTAAGTAACATGGGACAGTAGAAAGGATTCTGGGTCTGGGCATGAGGACAGGATGGATAATGCCAAATGACAATTGCAGTATAATCAATTTTCAATACATGAAATCGCTACTGGTTTAATACAACTGTATCAAAATCAACCAAGTAGGAGTCTAGGTTATAAGCCTGAAATTAAATGCCAGAGCCCGAGTCTAATCCAAACAGCCATACCTACAAGATCAATTTCAGGAGTAGTCCAGAGTATTGATTAAGACAGCAAATCTTTCTTCTTTGCCTTCCTTAGAGACCCACACACCTACGACTTTGACCCTTCAAGCATAGTTAACCCTAGGAAGCAAGGTGAGTTAATGAAGAAGTAATTACGGGCAAACCCAAAATGTCTAACCCCTCTGCTGGGAATGTTTAAAAAATAAAAATGTAATGTCGATTGAAAGAAAAGAGCACAAGAACACAGGTTGATCTAGGGTAAATTCTAAACAGAAGAATATTTCTTGGTTCTTGAGAGACTAGAGGGAAACAGGGATGGGTGTGTGTTTGAAACAGTGTTGTGAGTTGTGATAGTACCCCTCTGATGGTCTCATTATTGCTAATGGCAGTGGAAATTGATATAGCTTTTATGGTGAACAATGTTGCAATATGAATCAAGAGCCTTAAAATGTTTATGCTTTTTAATTCTGCAATTCTACTTCAAGGAATCTATCCTAGAGAAATAATACTTAAATATAGAAAAAAACTTTTATTCTTAGAAAATCTCTATGACAGATCTGGTGATCCTGATAGCATGATCAATGAATGTGAAGCTTGAAAATGTTTTTCCTCTTAAAGCTCCAATGGGGCTCCAATGGTCATGCTGGAAAGGGAATCTGGCACGGACTTTACCACTTCTTATTTATGTTACAAGAACATGAGGCTTTGCCTTTAACCTTTAAAATGTATTCTTACAGTGAGAAAAACTGACATAATTGAAGGAATAATCACTTTACAAAAGACTTTGCTACAGATTTTTTAAATATCAAATGCTTTTATCTTATTTATCTATTTCTTTACAGAGAAATTTTCAGTTGAAAAGCCTGAGGATATTCCCCTCTTCAAATTCCTCTCATGGAATAGTGAGAGAACGGTCAATATTGCCAATTGAAAATCAACCAGCAATGTTTTTTCAAAACCATTTTGTCTTTAAGGAAAACTGATTTCTATGTAACTTCTCAGGAATATAGCTATTTCGTAAAGCTGAGTACATCTGGATTACTGTTCCTGACTTAGATCTATTATCCACAGCAATATTTGATGCAAATTATCTGCTCATTTTTCTTAGGACGCTTCTCTGAATACAGAGCACATTTTTGGCTGTCACTAAAAGGTCTGGATTCTTAAAAATTAGTATAGGATATGTGGGTCTAGAAATTCTAGAATAAGTTAAAAACTAAGTATAATATTAATAGTCAGAGATTATTAAAAACTATTCTGATCTGGTAGTTTTGCAAATATGTCTTTTACTTTTGTTATCTGAGAATATCCTTGGCTTCTAGAAAATTGAATTTTAGTTGATATGTTTATATTATTCATGTAATTATGCTTTATTACATAATTAGTGCAAGTGCATGTAATCAGCTATAATATATAATTAGCTAATTGAGTCATTGTAAAAAATCATTGTGAAACTGAATATAATGCTTTGTATATCTGTAGAAGATGAATGTTTTTTTTTTTTAATTTGAATTCATTAAAATGGGTTTTTGTTTGCTTTGGAGTGGTTACTTTGTTCAAGTGTTAGGAGATTCCACGTAGCATTTCAAAGAAATGACCACACTTTCAGTTCCACACCTTCCAAATTTCATGGTGAAAGGATTGCCCTTCAGACAATTTATCTGGTGCACAGTCGATCATTTAAAAAGAGCTCTCTATACAGCAAGTCCTCAAATAACATTGTTTCATTCAACATCATTTTGTTATAACATTGATGAGAAAAAAATTGACTCCCAATCAGGACCACTGACTATGTGGACTTTGCACACTCTCTTCATATCTGTATGAGTTTTCTCTGGGTACTCCAGTTTCCTCTTACATCCCAAAGATGTGCACAATAAGTGAATTGGCATATCTACATGGTCCCAGCATGAGTGAGTATGAGTGTGGGTGTGAGTATACTCTGCTAGGTAATGGTTTCCTGTCCAGGGATGATTCACACCTTCAGGTCTGAGCTCCTGGGATAGGCTCTGGTGACCTGAGTAAGTGGGTAAATAATTATCTTACTTGTTTTTATTAATCTGTTTTGAATGCATGTCTAGCTTACATTTATTTCAATGTTGAATATTCGAAGTGTTTTTGTCTTTATTTAGAAATTTTGTGTTGTTTTTGTGACCAGAAATGTGCCAAAGGAACTTAACTCTTATTTATGTAAATTAGCCTATGGTAAAAATAGGTTTCATTACTTTGTTTTGCTTAAAGTCACAGTTTCCAAGAATCTATCTACTACATTAACTGAAGACTTAGTGTACAAGGTTTGGGACCCTGAGGATGCTCAGGTGTAACATAAGATGGCACTAGCTAGAGACAAATAATGACACATTTAAAATCTGTTTACATACAACTTTGTATGTATGCCTGTGATTGAAAGCTATCATCATTACAACACAGGATACCAGCATAAGCTTCTTTTCATTTATAAATAACCTAATGGAAAAAAATTGTTATATTCTTTGTCTATAAAAGGTATCAGGAAGGTTTGAGATAGAATGTTTTCTTTTTTTTACATTTTATTTTAGGTTCAGGTGTACTTGTGCAGGTTTGTTATATAGATAAATTGCATGTCACTGGGGTTTCGTGTGTAGATTATTTCATCACCCAGGTAATATGCATAGTACAAGAAGGGATTTTTTTAACTGTATCTTGTCCATATATTTTTTCATCTGAGGTTATATAAATATGAATTACATTGGTATTTACAGGTAATAGTTAATTTTTCAAAATGTAAAAAGTGAAACTTCCAATCTAAAAAATAAAGCTATTTTTGAGGAAGTGGATTTCTTATTACTAAAATTATTCTAGCAAAGGTTGTTTCTTAAAATTTATTTTCTTCTTTCCAGCTTTATTGAGGTTTAATTAAAATTGTATTATATATTGAGATGTGCAACATGACGTTTTGATATATATATACATTGTGACATGACTGCCACAATGAAGCTAATTAACATATTCATCACATCACATAGTTACCTTTTTGTGTATGTGTGGTGAGGACATACAAGATTTACTCCTTTAGCAACTTTTGTGTAAACAATACAATATTATTAACTATAGTCACCATGCTGTTCATTAGATTTGAATCAACATTTCCCACATTTCATTAGATTAGAATCAGAACTTATTCACCTTGAATGGCTGAAACTTTGTATCCTTTGATCAACGTATCTCCATTTTAAATTGAATCCTTGAATTGAATGATACATTTTACGAGGTGACTCCTGAAATACCTTCAAAGTCTTGAATTCTACATTTTTTGTTTTATAAACTCAGGCAAATGAGAAAACCAGTTTAGTTACACTGAAGAGGAAAGCATCTCATTACTATAAACTTGTCTGTGGTCAAGGAACAGATAACTGTCCTAAACCCATTGCTGCCAATGAGCAAACCTGAACAATGCAGATGATACTTGCTTATTAACATTACTTTAAGGAAGACCCTTATTAAATGCTTTCACATATTTTATGTCATTGAATCCTTCCATCATTTCTAACCCTATTTTTTTATGTGTAAACTGACACTTAAAAATATTACTATTTATCTAACATGAAATAGCTAGAAGCAGTGAAGCTGTCATTTCAGCATGTATATATCTGAATCCAGCTCTTGGGCTCACAGCCTCTATACATACTGCTCCACTCCCTGGACATTTGAATCCATTCATTCACCATCTAACTCCAGGGTCTAGTGCTCTCTTGATTTTTTCTGCTGTCAGATAGAAGGAAGCTAATAACTCATTCACACAGTTCTGTTTAAGCGGCGCCTCAGATTTACATCCCTTATTGCTTTCACAATGGTTTTAAATTTTGGCTGCACATTCGTTCACCAGGAGAACTTTTAAAAATGCCAGTTTAGAGTCCACAATCCGTAGAAATTAAATCAAAATGTTTGTAGGTGGAACCCAGATATTATTGTTGAAAACGAATGGCCTAGTTTTGGCGAGTTTTATGGCAATTAAAATGGCATCAAGTGCAAAGCAAATTCTTTCCCCAACACCTGCATTTTATCATCCTCCTTCAGAGACTAATTGGGCCTGAACCATAACACGAACTAATATTTCCATATGATCTGCAGGAGCCAGCAGAAATCCAGAATACAACACGTCACCACAGAGCCCAAGAATTCTAGGTGAGGATTGTAGGGTGAAGGGGTAGTTCAAATTTTGAATTCACTTGAGGAGAGAGTGTTGGGGTTCACCCTAGAATAGACCTACCATTACCAGAGAATATCCTGGGCCAATGGAAATTTGAAATTTAACTGCTATTGGTGGGGTTGGAGGAGGATATAAATCCATGGCAATGTTTAAGAAATCAATGATCTTTAGGAATTAGGAGGTTATCAAAGATGAAGCTGTGGCTCAAGATGGAAGATAAACACATCTGAACCAAGTGACAAAGTTCTCTGGGAGAATGTGAGTATTCCTAGAGGCCAAAAGATAGGAGCACATTGATTTGAAAAGAATGGGAAGGCATATGAAATGAGTTTCAGAAGTAGCAGTGAGGAATGATAGTGATTAGATTATCTCATTCTTCCTATTACTCATAAGAAAAAAACCTCCACACTCTTGCTCCAACACCAGAGAACTGGTAGAAGGAGAAATTTCCACAAGGTCAGTAGAAAGAGACAAGAAATAGGGACAAGAGCATGGACTTGGTGAGGCAATGGAGACGAAAGTGAGAACACACCATAACGTTAAGGCTTCTTAGGCCTACAGGCAGAATTGAAGTACATGACGTGACTATTGCATTGAAGTTATAAATCAGAGAAATTCTGGCAGATGTTTCATGTCAAACCTTAATATTTTGTTTACAAAATAAAAATAAATTTACTTTTATTTTTATCTGAATGGAAACATAAGTTGCTAAAGCTAAAAACTGAAGCAACACCGAATAATATACAGAACAAAGGAATCTCCCCCTTCAAAAAAATAACTTCAAACTCAACTTCCTAGAGATGATCACTGTGAATATTTCAGTGAACATACTTTCTAACATTTCTATAGGCATGTATATAAAACCATTTTTATTTCCTTCATTTATTTTTAATTTTTAATTTTATTTTTAATTTTTGTGGGTATGTAGTAGGTATAAATATTTATGGCTTACATGAGATATTTTGATCCAGGCATATAAAGCACATTAAACACATCGGGGTAAATACGGTATTTATCACCTCAATCATTTATCCTTTGTGCTTTGAACAATCCAATTATACTCTTTTAGTTATTTTAAAATGTACAATTAAATTATTGTTACTAGAGTCACCCTGTTTTCAAATACTAGGTCTTATTCATTTTTCTAAATATTTTTGTACCCATTAAACATCCCCACATTCCCCCAACCCTCCCACAACTCTTGCCAGACTCTAGTAAACCTCCTCTCCTTGCTATCTTCATGAGTTCAATTGTTTTAATTTATAGCTCCCACAAATGAGACCATATGATGTTTGTCTTTTGGTGCCAGGCTTATTTCACTTAACTTAATGATCTCCAGTTCCATCTGTAGTGTTGAAAATGACAGGATTGAATTCTTTTTATGGCTGCATAGTACATCATTGTGTATATGTATTATGTTTTCTATTTCCATTCATCTGTTGATGGACATTTAGGTAGATATATCTTGGCCACTGTGAACACAGCTACAATACACATGGGAGTGCAGATATCTTTGGGATGTATTGATTTCCTTTATTTGGGGTATGTACCCAGCAGTGGGATTGCTGGATCATATGATAACTCTATTTTAAGTTTTTGAGGAGCTTTCAAAGTGTGGTTGTACTAATTTACATTCACACCAACAGTGTACAAGGGTTCCTTTTTCTCCATATCCTCACCAGAATTTGTTGTTGCTTGACATTTGGATACAAGACATTTTAACTGGAATAAAGTAATATCTCGTTGTAGTTTTGATTTGCATTGCTCTGATAATCAATGATATTGAGAACAGTTTTACATACCTCTGTGCCATTTGTATGTCTTCTTTTGAGAAACGTCTATTCACAACTTTAGCCCATTTTTAAACAGATTATTAGAATTTTTCCTATATAGTTGTTTGAGCTCCTTATATATTCTGGTAATTAATCCCTTTGTCAGGTAATTTGCAAATATTTTTGCCACACTGTGGAATGCCTCTTCACTTTGTTGACTGTTTATTTTGCTGGGAAGAAGCTTTTCATCTTGTGATCCCATTTGTCCATTTTTCCTTTAATTGCATATGCTTATGAGGTATTACTCAATAAATCTTTGAGGCTGGTCATTGTGGCTCACACCTGTAATCCAAACATTTTGGGAGGTTGAGGTGGGTAGATCACTTGAGCCCAGGAATTCAAGAACAGCCTGGATAACATGGTGACACCCTGTCTCTACAAAAAAAAATTAGCCAGGCATGATGGTGTGAACCTGCGATCCCAGTTACTTGGGAGGCTAAGATGGGTGGATCACTTGAGCCCTGGAGGTGGAGGTTGCAGTGAGCCAATATAATGCCACTGTACTCCAGCGTGGGCAACAGATTGAGATCCTGTCTCAAAAAAAAAAAAAAAAAAGAAAGAAAAAGAAAAAAAAAGAAAAAAATGTTTTCTCAGACTGATGTCCTGGAGAGTTTCCCCAAAGTTTTTCTTTAGTAGTTTCATAGTGTGTGAACTTATATTTAAGTATTTCATCCATTTTGATTGGGTTTTTGTAGAGGGTGAGAGATAGGGGTCTAGTTTCATTCATTTGCATATGGATATCCAGTTTTCCCACCACCATTTATTAAAAACACTGTCCTTTTGCAATGTATTTTCTTGGAACCATTGTCAAAAATGGGTTCACTGTAGATGTATGGATTTATTTCTCAGTTCTCTATTCTGTTCCACTGATCTATCTTTCTGTTTTTATGTCAGAGCCATGCCATTTTTGGAAATACTGTAGCTCTATAGTAAAATTTGAAGTCAGATAATGTATATCTTCCAGTTTTGTTCTTTTTGCTCAGAATAGCTTTGGCTATTCTGGGTCTTTTATGGTTCCATATAACTTTTAAGATTGCTTTTTTATATTTCTGTGAAGATTATCCTTGGAATTTTGATAGAGTTTCATTTCATTGAGTCTGTAGATTGTTTTGGATAGTATAGACATTTTAAAAACATTGATTATTCCAATCCATAAACATTGGTTTTAATAGTTTTCTGGTGGCTTCTTTAGGTTTTTCCAAATATAAAATCATATCATCTGCAAACAAAAATAATTTGAATCCTTTCTTTCCAATGTGAATGCCCTTCATTTCTTTCTCTTGTCTGATCGCTCCAGCTAGGACCTCCAGTACTATGTTGAATAACAGTAGTGAAAGTGGGCATTCTTTTCATGTTCCGGATCTTAGAGGAAAAGCTTTCAGTTTTTCACCTTTCATTATGATACCAGCTGTGGGTCTGTAATATGGCTTTTATTATGTTGGGGTATGTTCCTTCTATCCTGTTTTTTGAGGCTTTTTGTTATGAATGGATGTTGCATTTTATCATTGCTTTTTCAGCATCAGTTGAAATGATCATATGATTTTGTCCTTCATTCTTTGGATATGTTGTATCACATTAATTGATATGCATATATTGAACCATCTTTGCATCCCTGAAATAAATCCCCCTTGGTCATGTTGAATGATCTTTTAAATGTGCTGTTGAATTCTGTTTGTTCATATTTTGTTGAGGATTTTTGCATCTATATTCATCAGGGATATTGGCCTGTAGTTTTGTTGTTGTTGTTTGTTTGTTTATGTGTCTTTGTCTGGTTTTGGTATCAGCGTAATAATGGCCTCGTAGAATGAGTTTGGAAATATTCCTTTTTCCTATATCTTTTGGAATACTTCGAGTAGGATTGGTATTAATTGTTTCTTAAATGTTTGGTAGAATTCAGCAGTAAAGCCATCAGGTCCCACCCAGGCTTTTCTTTGCTGGTAGACTTTTTAATATGGTTTTGATTTTGTTACTTGTTATTGGCCTGTTTAGGTTTTGAATTTATTCATGGTTCAACCTTGGTAGGTTGTATGTGCCTGGGAATTTGTACATTCCTTCTAGACTTTCCCATTTATTGGCATACAGTTGCTCATAGTAGCCACTAAAAATCCTTTGAATTTCTGCAGCATCGGTGCTAAGGTCTCCTTTTTTGTATCTGATTTTATTTATTTGGGTCCTCTCATTTTTTCTCTGTTAGTCTCGCTGAAGTTTTGTCAATTTTGTTTAATATTTCAAAAAAAACCCAACTATTTCTTTCATTAATCTTTTTATTGTTTACTTCATTTCTAATTATTTTATGCATGCTCTAAGTTTTATTATTTCATTTCTTCTACAATTTTTGGCTTTGGCTTGCTCTTCCTTTTCTATTTCCTTAAGATGTAACATTTGGTTGTTTATTTGAAGTTTTCTTTTTTTTATGTAGGCACTTGTCACTATAAACTCCCCTCTTAGTACCACTTTTGCTGTATTCCATGGATTCTGATATGTTGTGTTTCATTGATAATATGTGTCAAGAATTTTTTCAATTTCCTTCTTAATTTCTTCATTGACAAACACTGTCATTCAAGAGTATATTGATTAATTTTTATGTGTTTGTATACCTTCCAAAATCCTTCTTATTATTGATTTTCAGTTTTATTCCATTGTGGCAAGAGATGCTTGATATGGCTTGGCTGTGTCCCCATTCAAATCTCAACTTGAATTGTATCTCCCAGAATTCCCACATGTTGTGGGAGGCACCCAGTGGGAGGTAATTAAATCATGGGGGCCAGTCTTTCCCGTGCTATTCTTGTGATAGTGAATAAGTCTCACAAGATCTGACAGGTTTATTAAGGGTTTCCGTTTTTGTTTCTTCCTCATTTTCTCTTTCCGCAGTGATGCAGAAGTGCCTTTCGCCTCCTGCCATGATAATGAGGCCTCTCCAGCCATGTGGAACTGTAAGTCCAATTAAACCTCTTTTTCTTCCCAGTCTCGGCTATGTCTTTATCAGCAGTGTGAAAACGGACTGCTGATAAATTTTTTATTTAAATTTTTATTTAAAAAAAAAATGCATGATACTATTTCAATTTTTTTAATGATTTAGGACTTGTTTTGTGACCTAACTTACGGTCTATCTTTGAGAATGATCCATGTGCCAAGGAAAAGAATGTGTATTCTGCAGCTCTTTGATGAAACATTCAATAAATACTTATTTGATCAATTTGGTCTATAGTTCAGATTAAGTCTGATTTTTCTTTAGTGGTTTTCTATCTGGAAGATCTGTCTAATGCTGAAAGTGGGGTGTTGAACTGTCCAACTATTATTGTATTGAGGCCTATCTCTCTCTTTGGCTCTAGTAATATTTCTTTATACATCTAGGTGCTCCAGTGTCAGTTGCATATATATTTAAAATTGTTATATCATCTTGCTGAATTGACACCTTTGTCATTATTTAGTGACCTTTTTTGTCTCTTCATATAATTTTTGTCTGGAAATACATTTTTTCTGATGCAATTATAGCTACTTATGCTCTTTTTTGTTGATTCCTTTATCCTAGAATATATTTGTCTATCCCTTTATTTTCAGTCCTTATTTGTCTTTAGAGGTGAAGTTTTTTTTTCTAGTAGGCAACAAATCATTTGCTTTTTAAACAATTATTCAGCCATTTTATGTCCTTTGATTAGAGAGTTTAGTCAATTCACATTCAATGTTATTATTGAGAAGTAAGAATTTACTCCTGCCATTTTATTATTTGTTTTCTGGTTGTTTTGTGGTGTTCTCTTCCTTTTGTCTTTCCTTTCTGTATTCCTTTAATGACGACAGTTTTAACTGGTGGTATAATTTAATTTCTTGATTATTTTGTGCATCCATTGTATATATTTTTTGCTTTGAGGTTACTATGAGGCTTGCAAATTCTGTCTTATAACCCATTATTTTGAGCTCATAACGGCTTAACACTATTTGCATAAATGAACAAACTAACAAAAAATAAATAAAACGTATAAAAACTACACCTTAGTTTTCTCTCACCAATTTTAACTTTTTATTTTTTCTATTTAAATCTTGGTGTACTATGTCTTCAAAATGTTGTTGTACTTACGATTTTTATTGTTTCAGTATATAGTTATATAATGAAGTTTATATTCTTATATTAAATTGTGTACTTAATATAAGAGTAGTTTACACACTACAATTACAGGGATATAATATTCTGTGGTTTTTGTGTACTATTACCACTAAGTTTTGTACCTTGAGATGATTTCTTATTCTCTTTTTTTTTTTTTTTTTTTAATTGAAGAAGTCCCTTTAGCATTTCTTGTAGGACAGGTTTGGTGATAAAGTCTCTCAGCTTTTGTATTTTTTAGAAGATCTTTATTTTTCTGTCATGTTTGAAGGATACCTTTGCCAGATATACTATCCTAGGGTAAACATTTTTTCCCTTCATAACTTAAATCTATCATGTCACTCTCTCCTAGCTTGTAAGCTTTCCACTGAAAAGTCTCCTGCCAGACCTAGTGGAGTTCCATTGTGTGTTATTTATTTCTCTTCTCTTGATGCTTTTAGGATCCATTCTTTATCCTTTACCTTTGGGAGTCTGATTATTAAATGCCTTAAGGTTGTCTTCTTTGGGTAAAATCTGTTTGGTGTTCTGTAACTTTCTTTTACTTGGATGTTGATATATTTCTCTATGATTGGGGAGTTCTCTTTTATTATCCCTTTGAATAAACTTTCTACCACTGTCTCTACCCCTATCTCGTCTTTAAGGCCAATAACACATAGATTTGCCCTTTTGAGGCTATTTTCTAGGTACTGTAGTCTGTGTAGTTGTGCTTCATTGTTTTTTATCCTTTTTCTTTTGTCTCCTCTGACAGTGTACTTTCAGATAGCCTGTCTTTGAGCTCATATTTTTTTCTCCTTGATCAGTTCTGCTATTGAAAGACTCTGATGCATTCTTCAGTATGCCAGTTGGATTCTCAACTTCAAAATTTCAAAGAATTGAAACAATTCTTTTAAATTATTTCAATTTGTTTCTTTGTTAAATTTATCTGATAGAATTCCGAATTTCTTCTTTATGTTATCTTGTATTTATTTGAGTTTCCTTGAAACAGCTATTTTGATTTCTCTGTCTGAAAGGTCACATATCTCTTTTTCTCCAAGAGTGCTCTCTGGTGCCTTAGCTGGCTCATTTGGTGAGATCATATTTTCCTGTATGGTTTTGATGCTTGTGGGTGTTTTCTTGTGTCTGGATATTAAAAAGTTAGGTATTTATTCTATTTTTCAGTCTGGACTTCTTTGGACCCGTCCTTCTTGGGAAGGCTTTTCATGTGTTCAAAAGTACTTGGGTGTTATAATCTAAGTCATATCTGCATTAGGAGGAATCCCAATCCCAGTAACCTTGTGGTTATTGCAGACTTGTAGACATACTGCTTTCATAGTCCTGAATAAGATCTGGACAATTTTTCTGGATTACCAGGCAGAGACTCTTGTTCTCTTCCCTTACTTTTTCCCAATCAGTTTTTCTCTACTTATTCTGATCCACCTGGAGATAAGGGTTATATCATGCAAGCACCCCTGTGACCACCACAACTGGGAGTGTGCCGTGTCAGACCTGAAGCCAGCACAGGACTGGGTCTTGCCCAAGGCTGTTGTAACCACTGTATGGTCACCACCTATGTTCACTCAAGGTCCTGGGGCTCCACAATCAGCAGGTGTTCAAACCCAGTCAGGCTCGTATCCTTCCTTTTAGGGCAGCAACTTCCCCCATTCCCTAGGCAGGTCCAAAGATGCTTTCTGGGAGCCAGGGACTGGATTCAAAAACCTTAGAAATCTACCTGGTGGTCTATTGTACTGTGGCTGAGTTGTCATTCAAACCACAAGATGTTCTCACTCTTTCCCACTCTTCCTTTCCCTTTTCACAGGGACAGAAGCCTCATCGCATGTCCACCACCACCACAGGCCCATGGGGAATACTGTCAGGTTACCGTCAATGTTAGCTTAAGATATAAGAGCTCCTCTGTCAGATTAGGTGTAATGCTACCTGGCCTGGGACTCACCATTCAGGGAAGTGTACTCCCATCTGGACCAGGGCAGGTCCAGAAATCCTGTCAAAGGACCAAGGCCTGGAATCAGATACACCAAGTGCCTGCTTGATGTTCTAACCCCTTGTGGCTGTGCTAGCACCTAAGATGTAAGACAAAGTTTCCTTTACTTTTCCCTCCACTTTTCTCAGGCAGGAGTCTCTCCCAATAGCCACCACAGTTGGGAATGTGCTGAATCTTACCTGAGCCCAGCAAGTCTCAGAGTCTCACCAAAGGCCCATAGCGTAATACCTAGACATCACTGCTGGTTATACGTGAACCCAAGGGCTCTTTAGTCAGCAGGTGATGGGTCCTGCCAGGCCTGAGATTTTCCCCTCAAGGCAGTAGGTTCCCTTTTGGTTCCAGGTGTCTACGAATTTCATCCTGGAGCTAGGGCCCAGAAAGGAAACCTCACAACTCTGACTGGTGTCCTATCTTACTGTGGCTGAACTGGTATCCAAGAGGCAAGATTAAGTCCTCTTTACTCTCCCCTCTCATCTCCTCAAGTAGATGGAAGGGGTCTCTTTTAGAGGCGAGAGCTGTGTAGCCTGGAGTAAAGGGCAGGCTGGCACAAGCACTCCCTTAGCTGCCCTGGCTAGTGTCTCAATAGGTTGTGTGTCCCCAAGTCCACTGGTTCTGAGCCCAGTTCCACACTAAGACTTGTGTGGGATTTGCAGCCCTTGTGGCCTAGACTACTTTTCAAGTTCTCTTAGGGTCCCCAAACACTTTAGCCTGTGGTGGTGAGGCTTGCCTGAACTCAAGTTTTGACCACTGTTATGGGCAATTCTTCTCTGGCTAGGGCTGTTTTAAATGCTGCCTCTATGGGTGGGTGTCAGCTGAGTTCAGGCTGGTTTTGCTTTCTGTTGTAACAGGGCAGCACGGAGTTCAATGCAATGTCTTAAAATTGCTGCACTATCCCTCTCCCAATGACACAGATTCTCTCTCCGTACCATACAGCCACTTCTGGTGGACGGGGAAGAGGTAGTGTCAGTGATTCAAGCTATCTTTCCTACCTTCTCCAGTGCCTCTTTCAGCAATATGAAGTTAAAACTAGGTACTGTGATAGTTCACCTGATTTTTGGCTCTTGTGAAGGTGCTTTTTCTGTGTAGATAGTGTTTAAGTTGGTGTCCTTGTGCAGGGTTGGGGGGCAATTGGTGGTTCCTTCTATTTGTTCATATTGCTCTCTATAAAGCCATTTTTTTAAAAAAGACTACCCTAATGTATATGTTAATTAGTTTGAATTAGCCATTCCACAATGTATGCATATTTCAGAACATCTTGTTGTGAACAACAAATATTGGAATGTTTTTATTTGTCAAGTTAAAAAAACATTTAAACAGGTTAGCCTAAACATGCCATTTCATAACTTAATTTTTCCTGCAATAATATGTCAATAAGTATGATCATTTTAAATAGATGTTCTGATGTAAAGATGTACCATAATTTACTTAACTAATCTCCTGTTGGAGGGCATTTAGGGTGTTTCCTGTTCTTAGTTTCTCCCTATTATAAACAAATACCTGTGAAACATACTTTTACACAAACTTTGTATACCAGACTGATCTCTTCTTTGAGAGAAAGCCTAGAAATGGAACTGCTGGGTCAAAGTGTATGAATATTAAGAAATGTGATTACATTGCCAAATTGTTGCCAACTTGTCTCCCACTCCTACCAGAAAGTTTACACTAACTTATTCTCCTACCTTAACCTATTTCAGTTTGATCAGTGTTTAGTAATATCTTGATTTTTGTTTGTACTCCTTTTATTTGTAATGAACTGAGCATCTTTCCATGTGTTTATTGATCATTTACATATACTACACTAAATTACAATATAGAACAGGGGTCAGCCTATAGGCTAAATCCAGGCCAAATCTGGCCTACGACCTTTTTTGTATTTCATGCAAGCTGAGAATTGTTTTTACATTTTAAATGGTTAGTAAAAGAACCCAAAGAAAAACAATATTTATGATACATGAAAATTGTATGCAATTAAAATTTCAGTGTCCATAAAGTTTTATTGGAACCCAGCCACACTCATGTATTTACATATGTAATAGCAGAGATGAATAGTTTTTACAGAGGCTGTGTGGCTGGCCATTTTCTGTGAAGGTCTAAATATTAAATATTTGGACAATTATCCATCCTGTGTTTTACAACAATGACTAAGAGTACAGACATTGAAGCCAAGACATTTTAGATACCTGCCCTACAACTGGCTATTTATTTGACATTGGCCAATTTACTCGATTCTCTATGCCTCAGTTTTTATTCATTGGTATAATGGAGAAGATAATGGTATTCAACTTAAAAAGTTTTGAGGATTAGGTGAATTAACACTTAGAATAGTATTTACTATAAGTGCTATATAAAAGTTAGCTGGTATTTATATTCTTTTTAATATGAATTATCTTCCATATCCTTTGCCTATCTTTCCTTGTATTTTTTTCTATTAGATTAATGAAGATTTTGCATATTGGCGGTTTTACCTCTTATATATTATGTATTATGGGTTTTTTTTTTACAGTTTGCTAATGATTTTTCACCTTGAAAGTGACTTCAGCTTACTCTAAGAAAGCATAATTTTAATTTCCTACATTCATTCTGTTTGTAATTTTATAAAATATTAGTAAAAATGGAATTCAAAATGAAATCATTTAGTCCAACTATCCTTCTCAAGTTGGAGTTCTCCTCTGAAATATCTAGAAGTACTTGAAAATTAACTACATCCTATTGAATTGGGACCTCCCATTGCTCTCAATTTTAAATCTTAGGGTCACAAATGACAAATCCATTTCTTCTTTCTTGTAAAGCTTCACCCTAAATGAGAAAAAAGTTATCCTCTGATTTTTATCTTTATTTTCCTCCACCGATCCTTCCATTCCATATCTTCATTCTTCATTTTTTTGCATGCTAAACCTGTCTGAGGCCTCAAGTGTTCTTGGAATGCAGTTTCACCAATTCTCTTCATCATTATAGTTTGTCATGTTAAAATAATCCAATTTATCATTATGCCTTTGCTTTGTGCCTTATTCTGCAACATTAAAGCATCAGATATAACACAATCTTACAAATAACTTATAATATCTCAGCACCGGTAATAATCTATTAGGTCTTGGGTAGTTCAAAGCTCCAAACTCTAGAAGTCTCTCTCTTTTTTTGATCAAAACCATTTATATTTTACATCATATGCTCTTGGGATCTAGCCAGACACAAGTCTAGCATACACTATGTAAAATGGGATCAAGACACTTTATGAATACAATAAACAAGTAATTGTAAGAATTTTGGCCTTTATGATATTTGGAAGTAGAAAAAAAAAAGCATACCTACTGCTAACCCTAATAATATGGGGGCACTGGCACACTTTGTCATGACCATAATGATGCTTTGATCTTTGATGTACACACAGCCCAAATCAGAACTGCGATTCCCCTATAACATGAGACTAGGAGATAGAAAGATAGATAGATAGATAGAGGCATAGATACATAGATATATCAGAGCTGATTTTATTTTCTTCTAAAATCATAAAGCAAGATAGCATTCATTATTTAAGTGGTCAACAATTCTAAGAACTGACAAAATACATTTTGGATACAAAATACTATTTATATTGATCAATGATGAATAAAATTTACCTAAACTTATTAACAATTATTCCATATCATTCAAATGACATGGAATAGCATTTATGATTTTATAAAGCTACTATTTTAGGTGGAGCTGGTCAAACAGTAAACAGCTATGTCTAAAATAAAGTGTCTTTCAGAAAAACTTGTTTTTCTCCAATTGCAATAAAATATACATTTAACTCCCAAGCAAAAATATATAGTCAGTAATACAACATAAAGCAAAGTCATGTACACACTAGGACAATATTTAAAAACCAAGGAAAATATCTTTCATTATTCTATTTTGTAAAACTATAAAACTTTAGGATTTCATACTTTTCTAGGTACATATTATTGACAAAGCTTAACAAATAACATAGAGGTTTTAAAATTAAAAAATGCTGCTACTGAGTCAGTCACATGTTTTTGTCTCTTATCAGTATAGAGTCCCCATTTTCTCTGGCCATTGCCCCTTAGTAGTCCTATGATACTTCTGAGAAGTCAGACACCAGTTTGTCTGGAAGAATCAATGCACTTTTAATTATTATATTTTTTCCTGTTTTGCCATGGGAGTAGGTTAGTATTCTGACTAACTCTAACACCTATATTTTGAAAATGGCTTATATGAGAGAAAACTCCATGATCCCATTGTAACATTGCACAACCTCCTTTCAGTTCAACACATTCCCGTCACCATAACAACCAGAGGAGTTGTAGTGAAAACTTAACCTTCCATTTTAACCCTCGTCTCAACCTGAATAGTTAGCTCTAAGCGGGTCCTTTTTATCTCCTTGTGAACTTCAAGTGTCCTGTTAACAATCTCCTTAACATTTTCCTATTTACATTCATTAAATTCGTCAAGAATAAGTAGATGAGAATAATAATTTCAGATTGAATAGATCCTAATTATCAACTGAAAAAATTGGTGAGAAGCATTTTCAAGTGATAAGAAAGTAGACACTATTGAGAGCAAGTTGGTGGAATAGGATGTTTCAGCACTCATCCCCCCTCAGAAACATCAATTTGAAAAACCATACATGTAGAAAAATACCCTCACAAGAGCTGAGGAAAGCAGGTGAGAAAATACAGCATAGAAGTATGAAAATATGCAATGAAGATAGTAGAAATAACAGTTTTAATTTACCTGCATCACCCCTCCAAAAACCCCAAAAAGTACAGTGTGGACAGAAATATCCTTTGCTTGGCAGAAAAAGAGGGAAGTGAGCTCCAGACCTTGCCTTGAACCTCTACACTGAGCCCATCCCAGTAAAACCCAGCCTGGCTTGTCACCACGGTACCAGAATCCAAGCGGTACCGGGGATTAAGTCACTAGAATCATCTCACTTGCCTGGATGACCTCAGTGGTCTTAGGCTGTGGACAAGCCCCACTGCTAAGGTGGCCCCAGTGACTCCAAACTTTGGGCCCACCCCAGTTCCAACTCAGCCTTCACAAACTCAGGCTCTAGGCCAGTTCCCATGGTTCCAGGCTCCAAGCTAAACCCACAGCTCCAGACTCTAAACTGGTAACTGCAAAATGAGGTTCCATGTCCAACCCAGCACCAGTCCAGATACTATAGCCACAAGCTTCTGGTCTGCCTGGATGACTTGGTGTACAGATCTGCCCCACTTCCAGGCTGACCCCAGGAACACCACACTCTGGACTGCTTTCAGTAGCAGCCTAGACACCCATGGCTCTAGGTCTTAGGCCCACCCCATCACTAGGCCAGCACCCACATCTCTGGTCATTAGGTCAGCACCCACATACTCAGCCTCCAGAACAGTCCCTATAGATATGGACTGCATGCCCACCCAGTCAGTACCAGGCTAGCCCCTGTGGTTGCAGGCTGTAGGCACACCCAGATTTTAGCCTAGCCCAGAGCCAGGTCATTCAACAAAGCTCAAAGCTTTGGAACTGACTGAGCATCAGGTATGTACCCCAACCTCAGGCACAAAGCTGGTTCCTGCAGACAAGGCTCCAAGGATGCCCAGAGCCAGGTCACTTCTATCAACCCAACACTTTGGGCCTGCTCCCTAACCTCACACTTAGGCATACCCAGGTTCTGCACCTGTTCCAGAAGACCCAGGGCTCAGGCACATCCTTCCAGTGGCAGGCTGGCCCCCATGCACTAAGGCTCCAAGTTGACCCATGCAGACCCAAAACTAAGGCCAACCTCTGCAAATTCAGGGCCCAGGCCCACTTCAGCTCTAGGCCAGCCCCCATGGACTCAGGCTTCAGGCCCATTCCAATGGATCTGAAATACCAGGCCCATTCCAGCATCTGGTAAGCCCCTGAAGACCCAGCCACAAGACCCACCAAAGTGCCAGGTCAGCCTCTGTGAACCCAGACTTCAGGCCAGTCCTTGCAGACCAAGGCTTCTGGTTGACCCTCATGGGCCTAGGGTCCAGGCATACCCCTGAGAACACAATCAACATGTCTAGCCAGTGAATTCAAGCTCCAGGCATAAACCCTGTGGGACACAGGCATCAGGCCCACTCACCTATTGACCCAGGCACCAGGACAAGCTAATTGGTGAAGGATGTTCCCAGATAAAGCCAGTCTATAAAGACTGGAATAGGTCCCTACTTTTTCAAATGCGCAGACATCAACAAAAGGCAACAAGAAACATGAAAATAACAAAGAGATAAAACTCAACAAAACAACACACAATAATCTCCTAGTATTTAACCCTAAAAGAAATGAAGATATATGAAATGCTCAACAAAAAAATTCAAAAAATAACTGTTTTAAGGTAGCTGAGCAAACTTCAGGAAAATACAGAGAAACAGTTGAAGTCAGGAAAACAATAAATATCCCAAATTAGAATTTAACACACAGATTAAAAAATATGGGCTGGATGTGGTGGCTCACACCTATAATCCCAGCACTTTGGGAGGCCGAGGCAAGCAGATCATGAGGTCAGGAGACCGAGACTATCCTGTCTAACATGGTGAAACCTCATCTCTACTAAAAATAAAAAAAAAAAAAAATTAGCTGGATGTGATGGCACACGCCTGTAGTCCCAGCTACTCAGGAGGCTGAGGCAGGAAAATCGCTTGAACCTGGGAGGTGGAGGTTGCAGTGAGCCGAGATCATGCTATTGCACTCCAGCCTCGGTGACAGGGTTAGACTCTGTCAAAAAAAAAAAAAAAAAAAGTATAAAAACACCCAGAAATTATTGAGCTGAAAAATACAATGAATGAAATGATAAATGCAATAGAGAGCATCAACAGTGGAATTGATCAAACAAATTAATCTGTAAACTCTAAGGTAGGTTCTTTGAAAATATACAGATATAGGGGAAAATGTTAAAAGGAATGAAGAAAGTTTATGAGATTTATAAGATAGATTCAAAAGAACAAATCTTCAAGTTATAGGACTTTATGAAGGAGAAGAGAAAGACAATGGAGAAAAAAATCTATTTAACGAAATAATAGCAGAACAGTTTCCAAATTTAGAAGAAACATATAAATATCTAGGTACAGGAAAGTAAAAGATTTCCAATTAGGTTTAATCCAAACAAGACTACATTAAGACATATCATAATTAAACTGTAAACAAATAAAGACAAAAATAGGATCACAATGCAACAAGATAGAAGGAGCAAATCACATGTAAGTACGGGAGTTAAAATAAAGTTAGCAGTAGCTTTTTCAGCAGAAACCTTACAGGCCAAGAGAGAATGGGAAAATATATTCAAATGACTGAAGGAAAGAGACTGTGAACCTCAAATACCATACCCAGAAAAACTGTTCTTCAAAAATGAAGGAGTGATATAGACTTCCCCAGATAAACAAGTGGTGAGAGAGTTCATCACCATCAGACTTATAGGAAATGCAGAAAGCGATTATTTAAGTAGAAAGAAATGATGCTAATTAATAAAATGAAAACATATGCAAGCATAAAACTTATGGGAAAAGTAAATACACAGTCAAATTCAGAATATTCTAATACTGCAATGGTGGTGTGTAATTTATATTTAGTAAGAAGGTTAAAAAAGTCAAAACTACTAAACATAATAAGAGCTACAATAATTTATTAAGGGATACACAACAGGAAGAAGTGTAAATTGTGGCATAAAATGTGAAAAGGAGGTTGAGTAAAAGTGAAGAGTTTGTATATGTGATCAAAGTTCAGTCTTTATCAGCCTAAAATAGCCTGCAATAACTATAAGATGTTTCATATAAGCCTAATGTTAATCACAAAACAGAAACCTATAGTAGATACACAAAAGATAAAACATAAGAAATCAAAGCATACAGGAGGAAATAATCTAATCACAAAGAACAACAGTGAGAGAAAGGAACAAAGGGGCTACAAAATGACCAGATAACAATGAACAAAATGTCAGTAGAGTCCTTATGTATTAGTCCACTTTCATACTGCTATAAAGAAATACCCAAGACTGGGTAATTTATAAAGAAGAGAGGTTTAATTGATTCACAGTTTTGCATGGTTGGAGAAACCTCAGGAAACTTACAATCATGGCACAAGGCGAAAGGGAAACAAAGACTTTTTTCACATGGCAGCAGAAGAAAGAAGTGCAAGTACAGGAAATGTCAGATGCTTATAAAACCATCAAATCTTGTGAGAACTCACTTACTATCGTGAGAACGGCACTGGGGAAACTGCCCCCATGATCAAATCACCTCACTCCCTTGAAACGTGGGGATTACAATTTAAGATAATATTTGGGTGGGGGCACACAGCCAAACCATATCACCTTACCTATCAATAATTTATTTGAATGTGATTGGATTAAATTCTCCAATTGAAAGACATAGAATGGTTGCATGATTTGTTAAAGGACCCATATATATGCTGTCTACAAGAGAGTCACTTCACCTATAAGGATATACATATACCAAAAGTGAAGAGATGAAAAAAATATTGCATGCAAATGGGAACCAAAAAGGGAGCAAGCAAGAGTAGCTATACTTACGTCAGATAAAATGATTTTAAGTCAAAAAATTGTAACATGACAAAGAAAATTGTTATATATTGATGAAAGGGTCACTTCATCAACAACATATAAAAATTGTAAATATATATATACTCCTCTGTAGTATCTAAATATATAATACAAATATTAGTAGCTCTGAAGAGATAGATTGTAATACAATAATAGTAAGAGACTTTCAGCAATGTACAGATCACCTAGAGAGAAAAATCAATAAGAAAACATCAACTTAAACTTACATTTTGGATAAAATTGACCTAACAATAATATAGAACACATTCTGTCTAAAAGAAGCAGAGCACATATTCTTCATGACTGCACAGAATACATACTCTAGAATAGATTTTATATATGCTATAAAACACATCTTAATATAAGATGTTTAAAATCATATGAAGCATATTTTCCTGACCATAGTGGTATGAAAATAGAAATTAATAATAAGAGAACTTTTGGGAAATTCATAAACAAAAAGTTAAACAGTAAGCTCATGGAAAAACAGAAGTCAAAACTGAAATTTACAGAATAATTTAAATATATATTGAGACAACTGAAAATGTACACACAGCATACTGATGAGATACAGCAAAAGCATTTCTAAGAGAGAAGTCTATAGCAACAAATGTCTACATCAGAAAATAATATCTCAAATAAACAACCTAACTATACACCTTAAGAAATTAGAAGAACAAGAACAAGCCACCCAACATCCAATATTAGTAGAAGGAAGCAAATAATAAAGATCAGAGCAGAATTAAATGTCATTAGAAAACCAATAGCAAATGTCTACAAAACTAAGATTTTTAAATAATTAATATTGTTGAAATGACCATACTTCTTGTCACTTATAAGTAGGAGCTAAGCTATGGGTACACAAAGTCATACAGAGTGGTGTAACAGACTTTGGAAACTCAGAGCAGGGCAAGAGATAAAAAACTACATATTGCATACAATGTACACTACTTGGGTAATGGATGCACTAAAATCTCACACTTTACCACTATACACTTTACCACTATATACTTTTTTTCAAAAAAAAGATAAAATATACAAACATTTAGCCAGACTAAGTAAAAAAGACAGAAGTCTCAAATAAATAAAATGAAAAATAAAAGCTAAGACATTACAACTGGTACTATAGAAATACAGAGGAACATGAGGCGACTATGAACATTTAAACACCAATAAATTTAATAACTAAATGAAATGGATAATTGCCTATACACATACAACCTACCAAGACTAAATCACAAAGGAATAAATAATCTGAATAGGCCAATGGGTACAATAATTGAGTCAATAATAAAAAGCCTTCCATTAAAGAAAAGCCAAGAAATTGATGGCTTCACTACTGATTCTACCAAACATTTAAAGAAAAACTAATATCAATCATTCTCAAATGCTTCCAAAAATTTGAAGAGGAACTACTGTCAAACCTATTTTATGAGACCTGCATTACCCTGATAGAAAAGCCAAACAAATGCGCAAATAATAATGCAAGACAATATCCCTGAAGAACACAGGTGCATAAAACCTCAACAAAATACTAGCAAATGAAATGCAACAGCACGTTAAAACAATCACTCAACACAATCAAGTGCAATTTACCCCAGGGATGCATGGATGGTTCAACATATGCAAATTTATAAATGTGATTTCACTACATTAACAGAATAAAAGACAAAAATCATATGGTCATCTCAATAGGTGCAGAAATATCACTTGTCAACATTCACCATCCTTTTATGATGAAAACACAACAAATTAGTTATAGAGGTAATGTATCTCAATGCAATAAAGTCCATATATAACAAACACACAGCTAATATTATACTCAATGGTGAAAAGTTGAAAGTTTTCCTCTAAGATTGAGAACAAGACATCAAGGCCCACTCTCACCACTTCTAAAATAAATAAATAAATAAACACATTGGTAATACTGTAATGTAATATGAGGCTTTTAGCAGTGTTATAACTGTTTATCAAGCTCACAATGGTCCATGTTGCTGTATTTAAAAAATAAACTTGCCATATCAAAAAAAAAAAAAAAAAAAAAAAAACCGTACTGGAAGTCCAAGCCAGAGCAATTAGGCAAGAGAAAGGAATAAAAAGCATTCAAACAAACAAAAGAAGTTACAACATGATATTATATATACATAATCCTAAAGACTCCACCAATAATATGTCAGAACTAATTTAAAAATTTAGTACATTTGCAGAATACAAAATCAACATAAAAATCAGTCGCATTCCTATCTACTAATAACAAAGTGTCTGAAAAAGAAATAAAGAAATCAATCTAATTTAAAATAACCACAAAAGGTGAAACACAGTGGCTTTTGCTTGTAATTCCAGCACTTTGGGAGGCTGAGGTGGATGGATCACTTGAGGCCTGGAGTTCCAGTCCAGCCTAAACAACATGGCAAAACTCCATCTCTACTAAATACACAAAGCTTAGTTTGGTGTGTTGGCTCACGCCTGTAATCCCAGCTACTTGGGAGGCTGAGAAACAAAAGTTGCTTGAACCCGGGAGGTAGATGTTGCCGTGAGCCAAGATTGTGCCACTGTACTCCAGCTTGGGCAACAGAGCAAGATCTTGTCTCCAAAAATAGTAATAATAATAATTAATCAATAAATAAAATAGCAACAAAAAACTTCAAAATATATTTAACAAAGGAGGGAAAAGACATATACACTAAAAACTATAACACATTAATGAATGAAATAGAAGAAAACTAAATAAAATGGAAAAATATGCCATGTTTATAGATTGGAAGAATTAATATTGTTAAAATGACCATGCTTGTTCTTATTTATAAGTGAGAGTTAAGCTATGGGTACACAAAGGCATACAAAGTTGTAAAACAGACATTGGAGACTCAGAAGCAGGAGGGTGGAGCATGGCAACAGATAAAAAGCTACGTATTAAGTACAATGTACACTACTCGAGTGATAGATGGACTAAAATTTCAGACTTTACCACTATACAATTCATCCAGGTAATTAGAAACCACTTGTACTCCAAAAGCTATTGAAATTTAAAATGCATATTTTTTTTTTTTTTTTTTTTTGAGACGGAGTCTCGCTCTGTCGCCCGGGCTGGAGTGCAGCTGCAAGCTCCGCCTCCCAGGTTCACGTCATTCTCCGGCCTCAGCCTCCCGAGTAGCTGGGACTACAGGCGCCCGCCACCTCGCCCGGCTAGTTTTTTCTATTTCTTAGTAGAGACGGGGTTTCACCGTGTTAGACAGGATGGTCTCGATCTGCTGACCTCGTGATCCACCTGTCTCGGCCTCCCAAAGTGCTGGGATTACAGGCTTGAGCCACCGCGCCCGGCCTAAAATGCATATTTTTAAAAATGACTATACCACCTAAAGTTATCTACAGATTCAATTCAATTTCTATCAAAGTTACAATGCCCTATTTACAGAAATTTTAAAAAGTCCTAAAATAAGTACGAAACCTCAAGAGTTTCTGAAGCAATCTTGAACAAAAATAAATAAATAAATAAAATTGGAAGCCTCACACTAGACCAATCTTATAAATATACTAAAAAGCTATAGTAATAAAAACAGCATGATATTGGCATAAAAACAGACAGACTAAGGAAACATAATAGAGAGCTCAAAAATAAATCCACACATTTACTGTCATTTGACTTTCTACAGTGATTCCCAAAACACACAAGAGACAGTTTCTTCAATAAATGGTGCTGGGAAAACTGGATATCCATATGCAGAATGATGAAATCAGGCCTTAATTTCACACTGTATACAAAAATCAACTCAAAATGGATTAAAGACGTAAATGTAATACCTGAAACTGTGAAACTTTTAGAAAAACACACAGGGTAAAGCTCTATGATGTTCATCTGGAAAATTATTTTTTGGATATGATTCCAAAAGCACAGGCAACAAAAGCAAAAATACACAAATGGGATGACATCAAATATAAAAGCTCTTGCACAGCCAAGGAAATAATCAACAGAGTCAAGATATGACCTACTGTATGGGAAAAATATTTGAAAACCATATAGCTGATAAAAAGTTAATATCTAAAACATAAGGAACTCAAACCACTTAATACAAAAGAAAAATCCCAAAAACCTGATTACAAAATGAGCAAAGGATCTGAATAGACATTGCTACAAAGAAGCCATGAAAATAGCCACTAGGAATATGAAAAAATCCTTATCATTACTAATCATTAGATACTGCAAAGTAAAATCACAATGAGGTATCACCTCATACCTGTTAGAATGGCTATTAACAAAAAGAAAAATCATAACAAGTATTGGTGAGGATGTGGAGAAAAGGGAGCACTTGTCCACAGTTGGTGGAAATGTAAATTGGTATACCCATTATGGAAAACAGTATGGAGCTTCCTCAAAAAATTAAAAATAAAACTACCATATGATCTAGCAATCTCACTACTGCATTTATATGAAAAATAATTGAAATCAGTATGTTGAAGTGATGTCTGCGCTCTCATGTTCATTGTAGGATTATTCACATTAGCCAAAATACATAATCAACCTAACTGTTCATTAATGGATGGTTCGATAAAGAAAATGTGATATGCATGCACAATGGAATACTATTCAGCCTTATTAAAGAATAAATTCCTGTCATTTGGACATGGATGACCCTGGAGGGCATTATGAAAAATGAAATAACCCAGAAACAGAAAGTCAAATACTGCATAATATCACTTATATGTAAAATATTTTAAAAGTTGAACTTTTAGAAGTGTAATAGAAAGTAGAATGGTGGCTACCAGGGGCTGGGGCAAAACAGGGGTTAGGTAAACCTTGGTCAAAGTATATAAAACTTCGGTTAGACGGGAGCACTAGGTTCAAGAAAGCTATTTTACAACACAGTGACTGTAGTTAAGGCCGATGTACTGTACTTGAAAATTATAAAGAGGTCAGATTTTAATTGTTCTCACCACAAAAAAATGGTAAGTATGTGAAGTAATGCATATGCTAATTTGCTTGATCCAGCCATTCTAAAATGTATACATATTTTGAAAATGTCATATTGTACTATATATATAGTGTATATATATATATAC
>NW_012101743.1:1077209-1102841 GCF_000951045.1 Mandrillus leucophaeus
AAAGAAAGAGAAAGAAAGAAAGAAAGAAAGAAAGAAAGAAAGAAAGAAAGAAAGAAAGAAAGGAAGGAAGGAAAGAAAGGAAAGAAAGGAAAGAAAGAAAGAAAAAAGGAAATAAAGAAGAGAGGAAGGAAGGAAGGAAGGAAGGGAAGGAGAAAAAAGGAAGGAAGGGAAAAAGAAGGAAAAGAAAAGAAAGAGAAAGAGAGAGAGAAAGAAAGAAAAGGAAGGAAGGAAGGAAAGAAGGAAGGAAGGAAGGAAAATTTAACAGATTGAAAAATAAAAATAAAAAAGAAAGTCTATTAATGGCAACACTATGTCTAATGAAATAAAAAATTCCTGATGACTGAAGGTTGTAACATGACCTAATCCTAGTGAACACAGGGAGAGTTCCGCTAAATCAAGGAGATTTGCATCTAGATTCCTGCTGTTTGCCAGAGGAGGGGAAGCCAGTATACACCCATGATTCCAAATGAAGCTCTTCTCTTTACAGTTATGGGAATAGGAATTCCAGAGCACGATAAGGTCTTATAGAATATAAAGTTACAAATTTTCTTGCACTTCTAAGTCAAAGATTGTAAATATTGACATGTATATGTGAATATACACTTAAAAAGAATATGTGTATACACTAAAGCCAATTTCCCATACATTTATCTTCTGTCTCAGTAAAAGTACATTGGTATCCTCTTTCCTAAGTTGATGAAATTAATTACATGAGTCTTGGGATGGAAAAAAAAATCTTTAAAAATTGCTTTTGGTCGGGCGCGGTGGCTCATGCCTGTAATTCCAGCACTTTGGTAGATCGAGGTAGGCGGATCACGAGGTCAGGAGATCGAGATCATCCTGGCTAACACGGTGAAACCCTGTCTCTACTAAAAATGCAAATAATTAGCTGGGCGTGGTGGTGGGTGCCTGTAGTCTCAGCTACTCAGGAGGCTGAGGCAGGAGAATGGCCTGAACCCGGGAGGCGGAGTTTGCAGTGAGCCGAGCTTGCCCACTGTACTCCAGCCTGGGTGACAGAGCGAGACTCTGTCTCAAAAAAAAAAAAAAAAACTTTTAAGGGAATATTTGTACAAAAAAATATACATATACTCTCCCCCGCCAGAATCTTCACATCTCTAAACATAATAGACATCAGGATTTTTAAATTAGAAAACAACAACAGTGTATTGTAATTAACAGTATATTTTGTTTTAAGCCTGAAAATAAGTACCCAAAATAATTGCAGTGAAAACCTGCACAAATTCAAATACAACATATTTGGTGATTACCTTCTGCTTTCTCCATCTCCTGTCTCCAAAAGAGATCAGGCTAAATTCTAATTTTCTGGGGGATATGGGTAATATCATCAACAGAGAGAGAGGGCAGGAGTGTGCACATCCCCTTTTACTTCCCACAGTAATGTGCTCGTGGAAGAGTTCTGAGTCATTATCAATAAGTTCAATACTTTCCAAACTTGATTGCCCCTCAGAGTCACTTAGTGAGCTTTTTTTTTTTTCACTAAATACACAATTTTGAACCCCACCTCTACCTGGTGTGTAAGAATATTCAGTTACATAGGAATTTGCTTGTTTCTTATTTGTAACAGACAACACATAAATGGGGTTCTAAATTCAGAATGTTCAAAGTGTATACAGTAAAGAGTAACCTTCTCTACTTCTCTCCTTTAGTTCCCCTATACAGAGGCAACCACTGTCACCAGGTAACCGAATATATTGTTAGCAGTTTCTTTAGTATTTTGTGAGTGAAGTTATGTGTATTCAAGCAAATATGTACATATATGTAATTTTATTACAAATAGTAACAAGCTATGCATACTGTCCTGTACTTTGATTTATCCAGTTCCCATAATGTCCTTGAAATTGTTCCATATTATTACAGAAAGGAATGCCGCATTCCTTTTTTTTTTTTTTTTTGCAATTTCACTGTTTGGATTAGCAACAATATATTTAAAGTTTTCTACTGCTGGAGATATGTATTTTCCTCTGCATTTTTTGCTATTACAAACAATACTATAGTGAATATTCTTATACATGTGATATCTGCACATGTGCAAGTTTCTACATAATATAAATTCCTAGAAATAGAACTATCAAATAAAAAGTGTATTAGTCAGGGTTCTCTAGAGGGATGGAACTAACAGGATATATGTATATATGAAGGGGAGTTTATTAAGGAGTATTGACTCACATGGTCACAAGTTGATGTCCCAAATAGGCCATCTGCAAGCGGAAGAGCAAGGAAGCCAGTCCGAGTCCCAAAACCTCCAAAGTAGGGAAACTGACAGCGCAGCCTTTGGTCTGTAGCCAAAGGCCCGAGAGGCCCTGGAAAACTTCTGGTGTAATTCCAATAGTCCAACAGTTGAAGAACTTGGAATCCGACGTTCAAGGGCAGGAAGCACCCAGCACAGGAGAAAGATGAAGGTCAGAAGACTCAGCAAGTCTGTTCATTACACTTCTGCCTGCTTTATTCTAGCCACTCTGGCAACTGATCAGATGGTGCCCACCCAGATTGAGGGTGGATCTGCCTCTCCCAGTCCACTGACTCAAATGTTAATCTCCTTTGGCAACACCCTCACAGACACACCCAGGAATAATACTTTGCATCCTTCAATCCAGTCAAGTTGACACTTAATATTAACCATCACAAAAGGTATGTACTTTTTTTTTTTTTTTTGATGGAGTTTTGCTCTTGCTCTCCAGGCTGGAGTGCAACGGCACAATCTTGGCTCACCACAACCTCCGCCTCTCGGGTTCAAGCAATTCTCCTGCCTCAGCCTCCCGCATAGCTGGTATTACAGGCGTGTGCCACCATGCCTGGCTACTTTTTTTTTTGTAATTTTTTTTTTAGTAGTGACAGGTTTTCACCATGCTGGCAAGGCTGGTCTCAAACTCCTGACCTCGTGATCTGCCCTCCTTGGCCTCCCAAAGTGCTTGGATTATAGGCGTGAGCCACCACTTCTGGCCCATTTTTTTTTCTTAATTTTAATGGATATTGCCACATATGCCTCCACAAAAAAAAAACCAAAAGTGTCAATTTTCATTAGGAATTTGAAGATTTTATAATATCCCTAAGTGATTTCAATGATCAGACAGGATTCAAGACCACTGCTCTAGAATTTCAGCTAATATGTGAAGCTTGGATTTGTAGATTGAATCATTTGATTTTATTTTCTCCCAAGCCACTTCTATGAAGCTTCTCTGTATTATGTAGCCCAATAATTTTCAAAGTTTAATGTGCATACAAATTATATAGATCTTTTTAAGAGGCAGATAATCTGAACTTCTAAGTGAGGTTAACGCCTTTTGACCATGGATCACACATTGAGTAGCAATGTCCTATGGGACTCCTCCAGTCAACAGCACGTAGATTAACACTTAGCTTGTACTGTTTAGTAACAGTGATCATACACTTTTTAGTCTATAGACACCTCAAAAAAGATTTGTTTGTGTGGGTTTATATCTATTGATATTTACCACATTTAAAATTAAAACAAAGTTTTCTAAATGTTTATTTCATTTTAAATTTCATTTTATATGTTATTTCACAATGCATTTGAAAATGCATTAACATAAATAATACATATTTCTTTAAAAAAGTCCAAAACAATGTTAATGAGTAGAATGGCATTGTTTTACATTTTTAAAATTTTCTTTAATGTCTGGCTTAATAGAACACTGCAGGAATCTTGTATATATTTCTGATTCAATATGCTGTGTATTGCATGTCCTGTAGTCTCTGCAGAATATTACTATACATTCTTGAGAGATGGATAATGAAAAAAGCAAATGTCTTAGTACTATAATGAAAATATCTTTGACCTTGAAGACACTCTAAAAGGGTCTTGGGGAATACCATACGTCCCGAGACCATGAGAACGACTGTTTTAGTATGTGCTCCTTCTGCCATGCCATGGAGACTAGAATCGTCTTTAGGACAGAGACTGATTATCTTATTCTTCTTTACCTCAACAGGGCTAGCTCAGATTATGGGTTGAGTCAATACTTCTTGATTTGATGACTATGATGATCAAATTTTTCAAAGTATTCTCATCCTATTTCTTTTGCATAGGCAATTGAGAACTAGAAACTGGGGATATCAGTGGAGATGGGAAATGAGCCCCTTTTCACTCGTCTCCTCCATAAAGAAAGGTCCACAGTGAAAGCTATAAAGCTCACCTTTAAAGAAAATAATTTCGTTACAATATCGTGAAGTATTTTTGCACCAATCATTTTATTTGATGCTAAAAAACCATGTAAGCTAGTCATTTTACAGATAATGAATCTGAGATGCAAGCCAAATTGCCCAAGTTTTACAGCTAGTAAGTGACTACTGAGCCAGGGTTGAGAAAATAGAACTCAACCTTGGATTATAAATAAGTTGAAAGAATGGTTTAATGTATTGGATTGTGCACTTATTTTGTGTCACAGGATATTAATACCATTCAGGATTGAGAATATTTACAATAAGTTGCCTTTATGGTGATCAAATGTTTCCAGTTCTTTGGGGGCATCCAATCACCTGCTAAATTTGTTTATTGCCTGATCTGCCTGACAATAGACATTATTCCTCAAACTGCTTTCTACTATAGTACTGTGATATAATCAGGTTTTCCAGGAAGTCTGTCTTTCTGCCATCATAATTTTTGTTAGTGTAGTGAGTAATAGCAGCTTTTTATGCTACCAGACTGATGTGATTATTTCTCAATAAATCTAGTTATGTTTTCTGCTAAAGAAGAAGACCAGGTCAGCAAAGCAGGAACTCTCAGTTCCAGTGGAAAGCCAGGGCAAGGTCAATTTCTGTTTGGAAAGAGCAGGAAGGTCTATCGTAACTAAAAAAACCCACTAGAATCATGGTCTACAGTGCCAATCCTCTTGATTCCTTTTTTAAAAATTTCACTTGCTTTTAATAGACTGTGATATAATCTTCTCAATTCCTGCTCCAATTCAAAACACCACAAACAGGAATCTGAGTCCTATTGCATTATTTTTACGTGAATCACTGAATAATTTGGGCCTTTAAAAAGTGGAGGAAAAAAAGACCAGAGGCAAGAATTGGGGTGGAGATTAAGATAGTTTTCTAAATGTGCTTGAAAGCTCATTTCAAGGGCCTATCAGTTGCACAGTAAAAAGGAATACAATTACCTGGTAAATTCAGGTTCTACACAATTCAGTTTTCAACTGTCATCTGAAAAATTCCATTCAAATCTGATGATTAGTCTTATTTGCCTGATTTAGATAAAATATATAGGCTTACACTGTGTGTGTGTTTGTGTGTGCATCCATCTAGAAATCACACCTTTAATTTTAGTGCATTCTATATAGTAACAGTTTCATGGGTGTTATATTAGTCTGTTTTCATGTTGCTGATAAAGACATACCCTAGACTGGGAAGAAAAAGAGGTTTAATTGGACTTACAGTTACACATGGCTAGGGAGGCCTCACAATCATGGTGGTAGGCAAAAGGTACTTTTTACATGGCAGTAGCAAGAGAAAATGAGGAAAAAACAAAAGCAGAAATCCCTCATGAACCCATCATATCTCGAGGGATTTATTCAATATCACTAGAATAGCATGGGAAAGACTGGCTCCCATGATTCAATTACCTCCCTTTGGGTCCCTCCCACAACACATGGGAATTCTGGGAGATACCATTCAAGTTGAGATTTGGTTGGGGACAGAGCCAAACCATAACATTCTGCCCCTGGCCCCTCCAAATCTCATGTCCTCACAATTCAAAACCAATCATGCCTTCCCAGCAGTCCCCCAAAGTCTTAACTCATTTAAGCATTAACCAAAAAGTCCAAAGTCCAGAGTCTCATCTGAGATAAGTCAAGTCCCTTCTGCCTACAAGTCTGTAAAATCAAAAACAAGCTACTTACTTCTGAGATACAAGGGGGTACAGTTATTGGGTAAATACAGCCATTTCAAATGGGAGAAACTGGCCAAAACAAATAGGTTATACGGCCCATGCAAGTCCAAAATCCAGCAGTGCAGTCAAATTTTAAATCTCCAAAATGATCTCCTTTGACACCAGATCTCACATCCAGGTCACACTGATGCAAGAGGTGGGTTCTCAGGGTCTTGGACACCTTCCCCCCTCACCCCCACTCCGTGGCTTTGCAGGGTACAGCCTCTCTCCCTGCTGCTTTCAGTGGCTGGCGTTGTCTGTGGTTTTTGCAGGCACATGGTTCAAGCTGATGGTAGATCTACCATTCTAGGGTCTGGAGGATGGTGGCCCTCTTCTCACAGTTCCACTAGGTGGTGCCACAGTAGAGACTCTGTGTAGGGGCTCTGATCCCACATTTTTTTTTTCCACAATGCCCTAGCAAAAGTTCTCCATGAGGGCCCTGCCTCTGCAGCA
The DNA here is from genome assembly GCF_000951045.1 of Mandrillus leucophaeus. NCBI lineage: Eukaryota > Metazoa > Chordata > Mammalia > Primates > Cercopithecidae > Mandrillus > Mandrillus leucophaeus. The sequence goes on from NW_012101743.1 coordinate 1,083,571, forward strand.
AACACTTGCCTGGGCATCCAGGCGTTTCCACACATCTGAAATCTAGGCCGAGGTTCCCAAACCTCAGTTCTTGACTTCCATGTACCAACAGGCTCAACACCACGTGGAAGCTGCCAGGGCTTGGGGCTTCCACTTTCTGAAGTCACAGCTTGAGCTGTATGTTGGCCCCATTCAGCAAAGGCTGGAGCAGCTGGGACACAGTGAACCAAGTCCCTATGCTGCACACAGCCTGGGGACCCTGGTCCCAGCCCACTAAACCACTTTTTCCTCCTACGCCTCTGGGAATGTGATGGAAGGGGCTGCCATCAAGGTCTCTGACATGGCCTGGAGACATTTTCCTCATGGTCTTTGGGATTAACATTAGGCTTCTTGCTACTTATGCAATTTTCTACAGCTGGGTTAAATTTGTCCTCAGAAAATGAGTTTTTCTTTTCCATTGCATAGTCAGGCTGTAAATTTTCCAAACTTTTATGCTCTGCTTCCCTTATAAAACTGAATGCCTTCAACAGTACTCAAGTCACCTCTTGAATGCTTTGCTGCTTAGAAATTTCTTCTGCCAGATACCCTAAATCATTTTTCTCAAATTCAAACTTCCACAAATCTCTAGGGCAGGGGTGAAGTGCCACCAGTCTCTTTGCTAAAACATAACAAGAGCCACCTTTACTCTAGCTCCCAACAAGTTCCTTATTTCCATCTGAGATTACCTCAGCCTGGACTTTATTGTCCACATCGCTATCAGCATTTTGGGCAAAGCCATTCAACAAGTCTCTAGGAGGTTCCAAATTTCCCATATTTTCCTGTCTTCCTCTGAGTCCTCCAAACTGTTCCAAACTCTGCCTCTTCCCCACTTCCAAAGTCACTTCTATGTTTCTGGGTGTCTTTTCAGCAATGCCCCACTGTACTGGTACCCATTTACTGTATTAGTCTGTTTTCACACTGCTGATAAAGAAATACCTGACACTGGAAGAAGAAGAGCTTTAATTGGACTTATAGTTCCACATGACTAGGGAGACCTCAGAATCATGGCAGGAAGTGAAAGGTACTTCTTACATGGTGGCAGCAAAAGAAAATGAGGAAGAGGCAAAAGTAGAAACCCCTGATAAACCCATCAGATCTCCTAAGACTTATTCACTATTATGAGAATACCATGGGAAAGACCAGCACCCATGAATCAATTACCTCCCCCTGGGTCCCTCCCACAACACGTGGGGATTCTGGGAGATACAATTCAAGTTGAGATTTGGGTGGGATCACAGCCAAACCATATCAGGTGTATACTTATTTTCAGATGCATCAAGATGCATACTTTAAAAATACATAAATTTTGTGGTCGGAAGGGCCAAGATGGCCGAGTAGAAACAGTGCTCATTTGCAACTCCCAACAAGATGTATGCAAAAAGTGAGTGAATTCTACACTTCCAACTGAGGTACCCAGATTCTTTCATTAGGACTGACTAGGCAGTTGGTGCTACCCACAGAGAGCAAGGAAAGCAAGGTGGGGTGACGGTTCACCTGGGAGTTACACAGGGCAAAGGGTCCTCTCTCCTCCAGCCAAGGGAGGCAGTGAGTCAGTGTACTATATGCCCAGGGGCACTATGCTTTTCCCACAGACTTTTGCAACCCTCAGATTGGGAGATTTCTTCATGAGCATACATCACCATGGCCTTGGGACCCAAGCACAAAACTGGGCAGGCATAGGGCAGCTGCTCCAGTCAGTGACTGTTTAGGCAGGCAATATGCTGCAGGAGTTTTTACATAATCTAGCAGCTCTCAGAACTCCAGAAAGGCAGGAGATTTGTCCACTTCCATTGAAAGGGAGCTAAAGCCAGGGAGCCAAGCAGACTCACTCAGTGGGTCCCACTCCCATGGATCTTGGCAAGCTAAGACCCACTGGCTTGGAATTCCCACTAGCCAGAACAGCCGCCTGGAGAATGTCTAAAATGACTGAGTTCCCAGGGACAGGCGTGGCCACCATTACTGCAGCTCTAGTCAGTGGTTTTCCCCTTCCAGTGCTAAAGAGGGTGGGCAGTTTGGACTGGGTGATATTCCCCACAGCACAGCACAGTGACTCTGGCAGACTGTGGCCAGGCTGCTTCTTTAGTTGAGACCCAGATTCATCCCTTCTACTAGGCAGGACCTCCCTGCAGGAATTCCAGCAACTCCAGTTAGGGACTTACAGACAGAACTCTCAATTCCCGGAAACAGAGCACCTGGGGAAAAGGTGGCCATAGTCTTGGGTTCAGCGTGCTTAATCTTTCCTGCCTGGTAACTCTAAAGAATCCAGGTGTTCCAGATGAGGGGGATTCCCCCAGAACAGCTCCACTAAGGGACAGGCAGACTGCTTCATTAAGGGGATTCCTGATCCTCTGCCTCCTGATTGGGTGAGACCTCACAACAGGAGTCACTAGACACCTCATACAGGAGAGTTCCAGCTGACATCAAGTCAGTATCCTTCTGGGACAAAGCTTCCAGAGGAAGGAGCAGGCAGCAATCTTTGCTATTCTGGAGCCTCCACTGGCAATATCCAGACAAACAAGGTTTGGACTGGACCCCCAGCAAACTGCAGCAGACCTGAAGAACAGGGTCCTGACTGGTAAAAGAAAAAAACAAACAAAAAGCAACAACAACATCAACAAAAAAGACCCCGCTAAAACCCCATCCAAATGTCAACAGCCTCAAAGATCAAAGGCAAATAAATCCACGAAGATGAGAAAAAAATGATGCAAAAACACTGAAAATTCCAAGTCAGAATGCCTCTACTCCTCCAAATGACTGCAACACCTCTCCAGCGAGGGCACAGAACTGGACTGAAGTTGAAATGGATGAACTGACTGAAGTAGGCTTCAGAAAGTGGGTAATAACGAACTTTGCTGAGCTTAAGGATTATATTCTAAATCAATGAAAAGAAGCTAAGAACCATGATAAAATATTACAAGAGGTGTTAACTAGAATAACCAGTTCAGAGAGGAACATAAGTGACCTGATAGAGCTGAAAAACACAGAACGAGAATCTCATGAGGCAAATACAGTATCAATAGCTGAATTGACCAAGTGGAAAAGAGAATATCACAGCCTGAAGACTATATTGCTTAAATAAGGTAGGAAGAAAACATTAGAGAAAAATGAATGAAAAGGAATAAGAAAAAAACTTCTGAGAACTATGGGACTATTTAAAAAGACTGAACCTATGACTGTTTGGAGTACCTGAAAGAGACAGGGAGAATGGAATCAAGTTGGAAAACATACTTTAGTATATCATCCAGGAGAACTTTCCCAACCCAGCAAGACAAGCCAACATTCAAATTCAGGAAATCCAGAGAACCCCACTAAGATACTCCATGAGAAGATCAACCCCAAGACACATAATCATTAGATTCCCCAAGGTTAAAATGAAGGAAAAAATGTTAAGGACATCCACAGAGCAAGGCTAGGTTACCTACAAGGGGAAGCCCATCAGACTAACAGCGGACCTCTCAGCAGAAGCCCAACAAGCCATGAGCATGGAGGCCAATATTCAACATTCTTAAAAGAATTTCCAAACCAGAATTTCATATCTGGCCAAACTTTCCTTCATAAGTAAAGGAGAAATAACATCTTTTTCAGACAAGTAAATGCTGAGGGATTTCATCACCACCAGGCCTGCCTTGCAAGCTCCTGAAGGAAGCACTAAACATGGAAAGGAAAAACTGTTACCATCCACTACAAAAACACACTGACATACACAGACCAACAACACTATGAAGCAAATACATTAACAAGTCTACAATATTAACCAGCCAGCATCATGATGACAGGATCAAATTCACACATAACAATGTTAACCTTAAATGTAAATGGGCTAAATACCCCAAATAAAAGACACAGAGTTGCAAGCTAGATAAAAACACAAGGCCCATTAGTGTGTTGTATAGAAGAGACATATCACATGTGCAAAGACACACATAGGCTCAAAATAAAGGGGTAGAGGAAAATTTACCAAGTAAATGGAAAGCAAAAAATGCAGTAATTGCAATCCTCATCTCTGACAAAATAGACTTTGAAACAACATAGGTCAAAAGAGACAAAGAAGGGCATTACATAATGGTATAAAATTCAATTCAACATGAAGAGCTAACTATCCTAAGTATATATGCACCCAATACAGGAGCACCCAGATTCATAAAACAAGTTATTAAAAACTTAAAAAGAGACTTAGACCCCCACACAACAATAGTGGGAGACTTTCATACCCCACTGTCAATATTAGACAGATCATCAAGACAGAAAATTAACAATGACATTCAGGACTTGAACTCAGCTCTGAACCAAGTGGACCTGATAGGTATCTACAGAACTCTTTACCCCAAAACAACAGAATATACATTTTTCTTGTGCCACATGGCACTAACTCTAAAATTGATCACGTGATGGGAAGTAAAACACTCCTTAGCAAATGCAAAAGAACAGAAATTATAACTGATATAGTTGGACTGTGTTCCCACACAAGTACTATCTTGAATTCCCACGTGTTGTGAGAGGGACTTGGTAGGTAATTGAATCATGGGGGCAGGTTTTTCCCATGCTGCTCTTGTGGTAGTGAATAAACCTCACAAAATCTGAGGGTTTTATAAGGGGGAGTTTTCTGGAAAAGCTATTTCTCTTTGCCTGATGCCATCCATATAAGATGTGACTTGCTCCTCCTTGCCTTCTGTCATGATTGTGAGGCTTCCCAGCCACGTGAAACTGTAAGTCCATTTAACCTTTCTTTTGTAAATTGCCCAGCCTCAGGTATGTCTTCATCAGCAGCATGAAAACGGACTAATGCAGTAACTTGGTATCAGTAGAATGGGGCGCTTCTGAAGAGATACCCAAAAATGTGGAAGCAACTTTGGAACTGGGTAACAGGCAGAGGTTGGAAGAGATGGATGGCTCAGAAAAAGACAGGAAAATGTGAGAAAGTTTGGAACTCCCTAGAGACTTGTTGAATGGCTTCAACCAAAATGCTGATAATTATATGGACAATGAAATCCAGGCTGAGGTGGTCTCAGACGGAGATGAGGAACTTGTTGGGAACTGGAGCAAAGGTGACTCTTGTTATATTTTAGCAAAGAAATTGATGGCATTTTGCCCCTGTCCTACAGATTTGTGAAACTTTAAACTTGAAAGAGATAATTTAGGGAATCTGGTGGAAGAAAATTCTAAGCAGCAAGAATTCAAGTGGTGGCTTGGGTGCCGATAAAGGTATTCAGTTTTATAAGGGAAGCAGAGCATAAAAGGTCAGAAAATTTGCAGCCTGACTATGCGATAGAAATGAAAATCCCATTTTCCAAGGAGAAATTCAAGCTGGCTCCAGAGATTTGTATAAGTAATGAGGAGTCTAATGTTAATCCCCAAGATGATAGGGAAAATGTCTCCAGGGCATGTCGCATGTCTTCACAGCAACCCCTCCCATCACATTCCCAGAGGCCTAGGAGAAATAAATGGTTTCCTGGGCTGGGCCCAGGATCCCTGTGCTGTGTGCAGCCTAGGGACTCCATGTCCTACATGCTAGTCATTCCAGCCATGGCTGAAAGGGGATAACATAGAGCTTGGGCCATGGCTTCAGAGGGTGGAAGCTCCAAGCCTTGGTGGCTTCCATGTGTTATTGAGCCTGCAAGTGCAAAGAGGTAAAGAATTAAGGTTTGAGAATGCCCTACTAGATTTCAGAAGATGTATATAAACGCCTACATGCCCAGGCAGAAGTTTGCTGTGGGAGTGGAGCCCTCATGGAGAACCTCTGCTAGGGCAGTGCAGAAGGGAAATGTGAGGTTGGAGATCCCACACATGGTCCCTACTGTGGCACCACCTAGCGGAGCTGTGAGAGAAGGGCCACCATCCTCCAGATACCAGAATGGTAGATCCACCAACAGCTTGCACCATGAGCCTGGAAAAGCTGCAGACACTCAGTGACAGCCCATGAAAGCAGCCAGGCAGGAGTCTCTACCCTGCAAAGTATACAGGGGTGGAGCTGCCCCAGGCAATGGGAACCCAACTCTTGTGTCAGCGTGACCTAGATGTGAGACATGGAATCAAAAGAGATCATTCTGGAGCAATGGGGCCTGTAGTTCCATTGTTTTGGCCAATTTCTCCCATTTGGAATGGTTGTGTTTACCCAATGCCTGTATCCCCATTGCATATAGGAAGTAACTAACTTGCTTTTGAACTTATAGGCTCATAAGTTGGTGGAAGTGATTTGCCTTGTCTCAGATGAGACTTTGGACTGTGGACTTTTAAGTTAATGCTGAAATGAGTTAAGACTTTGGGGGACTGTTGGGAATGCATGGTTGTTTTTGAAATGTGAGTACATGAGATTTGGGAGGAGCCAGGGGTGAAATTATATGGTTTGACTATGTACCCACCCATATCTCATCTTGAATTTCCATGTGTCGTGGGAGGGACCTGGTGGGAAGTAACTGAGTCATGGGGGCAGGTCTCCTCCCATGATGTTCTAGTGATAGTGAATAAGTCTCATGAGATCTGAGGGTTTTATAAGGGGGAATTTTCTTGCACAAGCTCTCTTTTTGCCTGCTGCCATCCATGTAAGACGTGACTTGCTCCTCCTTTCCTTGTGTCATGATCCTGAGGCTTCCCAAGCCACGTGGAACTATAAGTCCATTTAACCTGTTTCTTCTGTGAATTGCCCAGCCTCAGATATGTCTTTATCAGCAGTGTGAAAACGGACTAATATAATAACAGTCTCTTAGATCCCAGCAGATTCAAATTATAACTCAACATTAAGAAACCCACTAAAAAACAAACAACTGCATGAAAATTGAACAACCTGCTCGTGAATGACTTCTGGATAAATAATAAAATTAAGGCAGAAATCAAGAAGTTCCTTGAAACTATTAAGAACAAAGTGACAACATACCAGAATATCTGGTACACAGTTAAAGCATTGTTAAGGGGACAATTTACAGCACTAAATGTCCATACAAAAAAGCTAGAATGATCTCAATCTGACACCCTAATATCACAACTAAAAGAACTAGAAAATCAAGAGATACAAACCCCAGAGCTAGCAGGAGACAAGAAATATCCAAGCTCAGTGTGGAACTGAGGGAGAAAGACACATGAAATATCCTTCAATAAATCAATGAATCCTGGAGCTGTTTTTTTGAAAAAAAAATCAATAAAATATATAGACTGCTAGGTAAACTAATAAACAGAAAAAGAGAGAAGGTTTGAATGAATACAATCAGAAATAATAAGGGGTTACCACCACTGACCCTACAGAATTAAAAACAACCATCAGAGAATACTATAAAAATTATTTGTACAGATACAAATAAACTGGAAAATCTAGAAGAAATGGATAAATTCCTGGATACATATACCCTCCCAAGACTGAACCAACAAGTTGAATCCCTAAATAGACCAATAACAAGTTCTGAAATTGAGACAGTAATAAATAGCCTACTAACCAATAAAAGTCTAGGACCAGATGAATTTACAGGTGAATTCTAACAGAGGTACAAAAAGAAGCTGATACCATTTCTTCTGACTATTCCAAACAATTGAAAAGAAGGGATGCCTCCCTAACTCATTTTTTTTTTTTTTTTTTTAGGCCAGCATCATCCTGACACCAAAACCTGGCAGAGATACAACGAAAAAAGAAAACTTCAGGCCAATATCCCTTATAAACATTGATGCAAAAATCCTCAATAAAATACTGACAACCAAATCCAGCAGCACATTGAAAAGCTTATCTACCACGATCAATTTGGCTTCATCCCTGGGATGCAAGGCTGGTTCAACATACACAAATCAAAAAACAAAATTCATCATATAAACAGAACTAAAGACAAAAGCCACATGATTCTATCTCAATAGATATAGAAAAGACCCTTGATAAAATTCCCCATCTTTTCATGTTAAAAATTCTCAATAAACTTGGTATTGAAAGAAGATACGTCAAAGTAATAACAGCCACATATGAGAAACTCACAGCCAATATCGTACTGAATGGGCAAAAGCCGGAAGCATTGCCCTTGAAATCTGGCACAAGACAAGCCTGCCCTCTCTCACCACTTCAATTCAACATAGTATAGAAAGTTCAGTCCAGGGCAATCAGGCAAGATAAAGAAATAAAGCATATTCAAATAGGAAGAGAGGAATTAAATCTGTCTCTGCTTACAGATGACAAGATCCTATATCTAGAAAACCCCATCAACTCAGCCCAAAAACTTCTCAAGCTAATAAGCAACTTCAGCAAAGTCTTAGAATCCAATATCAATGTGTTGAAATTACAAGCATTTCTTTACACCAGCAACAGACAAGCAGGGAGTCAAATCATGAATAACCACCCACACACAATTGCTGCAAAGTATATAAAATACCTAGGAATACAGATAACAAGAGAAATGAAGGACCTCTTAAAGGAGAACTACAAACCACTGCTCAAGGAAATCAGAGAAGACACAATCACATGGAAAAACATTCCATGCTCATGGATTGGAAGAATCAATATGGTGAAAATGGCCATACTACCTAAAGCAATTTTTAAATTAAATGCTACTCCCATTAAACTACCATTGACATTCTTCACAGATTTAGGGAAAAAAAACTATTTTAAATTTAATATGGAACCAGAAAAACAGCCCAAATAGTCAAGACAATCATAAGCAAAAAGAACACAGCTGGAGGCACCAAGCTACCTCACTTCAAACTATACTACATGGCTAGAGTAACCAAAACAGCATGGTACTGGTAAAAATTTAAAAATATAAAAAATAATAAAGAAATTTAAAAACGGGTACATAGACCAATGGAACAGAATAGGGAACAAACCTGACAAAAACAAACAATGGGGAAAGGAATCCATATTTAACAAATGGTGCTGGGAGAACAGGCTGGCCATATGAAGAAAATTAAAACTGGCCCCTTTCTTACACCTTATTAAAAAATTAACTCAAGATACATTAAAGCCTTAAATGTAAAACCCAAATCTATAAAAACTCTAGAAGAAAATCTAGGCAATACCTTTCAGGACATAGGTATGGGCAAACATTTTATGATGAAATCGCTGAAAGCAAATGCAACAAAAGCAAAAATTGACAAATGGGATCTAGTTAAACTAAACAACCTACTCACAGTGAAAGAAACTATCACCAGTGTGAACAGACAACCTACAGAATGAGAGAAAATCTTTGCAAACTGTCCAACTGGCAAAGGTCTAATATCCAGAATATACAAGATACTTAAGCAAATTTACAAGAAAAAGACAACCCCGTTAAAAAGTGGGCAAAAGACATGAGCAGAGACTTCTCAAAAGAAGACATACATGTAGCCAACCAACATGCAAAAAAGCTCAACATCACTGATCATTAGAGAAATACAAATTAAAACCACAACGAGATACCCTCTCACACTAGTCACAATGGCTATTATCAAAAAGTCAAGAAACAACAGATGCTGGTGAGGTTTTGGAGAAATAGAAATGCTTTTACACTGTTGGTGGGAATGTAAATTAGTTCAACCATTGTGGAAGACAGTTTGGCAATTCCTCGAATATTTAGGATCAGAAATAACCATTTGACCCAGCAATCTCATTACTTGGTATATACCCAAAGGAATATAAATCATTCTATTATAAAAACACTTGCACGAGTATGTTCATTGCAGCACTATTCACAATAGCAAAGACACGGAATCAACCCAAATGCTCATCAATGGTAGACTAGATAAAGTAAATGCGGTACATATACACCATGGAATACTACGCAGCCATAACAAGGAACAAGATTTTTTTTTTTTCCAGGGACACACATGAATCTGGAAGCCATTATCCTCATCAAACTAATGTAGCAACAGAAAACCAAATATTGCATGTTCTCACTTATAAGTGGGAGCTGAATAATGAGAACACATGGACACAGGGGAAAAAAAAAAAACAACAACATTCACTGGGGCTTGTCCAGGGAGGGCAGAGGTGTGGGTGGAGAACATTAGCTAAAAGAGCTAATGCATGCTGGGCTCAATACCTATGTGATGGGTTGATAGATGCAGCAAACCACCATGGCACACGTTTACCTATGTAACAAACCTGCACATCCTGCACACATGCTTGAGAACTTAAAAAATAATAATAAAATAATAAAATGCACTAACAATACCTTCGACAACAAAAAAGAAATTGCCCTTATTAAAAATCAATGTTAAAAAACTTTTGCAATTTTCGATGTAGTATTTTCATTCAGTTTAACCATAGTCAGGGATATGACTAAAAAAAGAAATACTTGGGAAGAGATCAGCGGGGCTCTTTTTAATTATAACTAATCCATAAAACATGGAGAGTGACAAATGATATTCTAGTTTAAGAACTGGTGACAACAAATATCTTTGAGTATGTGTGTGTTCTCATTACTAATATTGGCCAGTGATAAAATGGGATTTGTATTTTACCCATTAAGTTTTTGTTTGTTTGTTTGTTTGTTTTGTGGCAAGGATTATGTATTCTGCTGAGTGGTAAAACACAGCAAATCCTTGAAAAATAATGTAGTCAAGTATATGAAATAACTACCATTGGGGAATAATCTACTTTGTCTTTCAGAATCTACTGCATAAATGAAACTGAGGTCCTTTGCTAGCATTATTATGCAAGATGCAAAATTCTGTCATTATGGACTGAGCCATAAACAAGAAATCAATGCAGGATTTACGTGGCTTGACTGCAGAAGAAATCAAGGCATACAAAATGGAGATGATTCTGCTTAACCATGATTAACAAACACGGATAATTATGAAAATTATGTTGACATTTGATAGAATCTAAAGAGATTGAAGAAAAATGGTCAGTTTCTCTACAATATAAAGTCAAACTTTTAACATCTCCACTCTTTACATTCTCCCTTCACAAGTACCAGGTTACACTGCCTAATAATTTTCACTAAATATTCCTGTTACCATCACCCTTCCTGAAGTCACAGTCTTCTAGTAAACCAATATTTATTGACTGCTGGGAATAAGCAGATAGATGACTATACTGCTGAATACAGGTGGTATTTAACAAATGAAGGATGGTGTTTTTGCCCTAATGGCTTTTATAATCAAAGAAGAAGACAAAAAATCATGCTAGAAATATATAAATGTATATATTACTGCCCAGATGGAGAAACCAGTCTGCTTCTAAACAGCATGGAGTATCTGTAAATTTCTAATCAACATCTGCTTAAGTACAAGGAAAGGTTGATTCAGAACTGAGAAGTGCAGAAAAACTGATTTTTAGGTACAGCATTTTAATTGACATCACCACTTGCAACATTGAATAAAATATTTTATCTGAATTTGCACAAATCATATTTCATATCAATTTTTAAATAGACCATTAAGAATTATCATTTCCTGACCATATTATTTAGGTACCTACTATATACCCAGCAATGAAAGATGTAAAATATTTGGATAAACTACAAGCCCTTCTAGCTCTAACAAATGAATAAGTCTCAGTCACTGTCCTCAAGGAGTTTACAGACAATTATACAAAGAACTCTAATATGAAGCCAAATATTATTAGTAGCGTTGGAGAGGACTACCGAAGGTGCTACAGGGACTTTTAGTAAGGATAATAAAATATATCATCTTGTGATGAGAAAGGCTTCACTAAAGTAATGTTGAAGGTAGACTTTGATAGACGGATACGATTTCAGAACAGCATTGGTAAAGCTCCAGAGGCAGGAAAACTCAGGGTGAGTTCAGAGACTAATGAGTAATTTACTCTGCTTAGCAAGGAACAGAGATGGAGTGAGTTAGTGGAGTACATTGACAAACTGACAAAATCAAGACAAGTGTTATGCTGCTTCACTTTTGTTTCCCCTAGCTAAAATGTTCCCCTTTCTTCTAAACTCCCCACTCCACTCAATCCCTTTCCATTCCTTCAAGAACCAGCTTAATCTTCCTTGATCAATGTTAGCACTTCTTAATATGTATGATACAATTTAAAACTTAATAAACCACTGTCTTGACTTGTTCATAGTCATACCTGTTACATTGGCCATGAACATACCAAAGTTCTTCCCGGCTAGCTTTTGCCACCTTCAAAACAATCAGCTTAATAATAAAATGCCATGCCTATTTCTTCTGCTTACTCTTATTTAAGGCAGGGTGTTCTTATTAATTGCTCAATATCCCCCTGGAACCAAAACAGAAGTATAGCCAAGGGCTCAGACACCACCATGGGAAGTGAGTTAATAACATAATATCTGTTCTTTTCCATAATTTTCTACAAGATGATGTTCTTATGAGCTTGTCATTATATGGCAGTACCAGATAATAAAAATAATCATTATCATTATTACTGTAATTTTAATAACCCCAAATATTTATTGAATGTTTTGTGTGCATCAAAAGCTATGCCAAAACATTTGTTTTAATTTAATCGATACAACAAACTGATGAAGCATGTACTGCTGTTAACCCTGTTTTATATATGAAGAAATCACGATTCTCAATTTGTGTATAATAGCCCTGAGATTTGAAAAACTTCTGTTTGACTTGAGAGCCATTATATTTGACTCCACTGCCTTTCATTCACAGGCTAACTCCATTCAGTGCTTCTTTAATATGCATAAAATATTACTACCCATTAAATAAAATATGACAGAAATCTGATTTGCATACATGGAAACTTTACACACACATAAAAAATTATCTTCTGAATGACACTATAGCTACCAGTGTGGGAAAGGCAACTTCTTCAAAGTACCACAAGAGCTAAAAATATTTTTCAAATATTCTGTTAATAAAGTAGTAGTTCAGAATGGTGCTATCCTTCAGGGAAACTTGCTGGTTCATCATTTCCAGCTAATACTTTTGTTTGTTTGTTGCTGTATGCATCATCTAAACATTCTAAAATAAAACATTGAAAACACATGTAAATAGAGCATAACAATGCTAGTATTAAGAGCTATGAAGTGGCTTCCAAATATGTGCAAAATAGAAACATATACCACCCATTAATCTCTTAGCTATGAAGACTAAAAGAGTAGCTGTTTGGGAGAGGTATGTCATATAAACTAAAGTTGGGCTAAAACTGTGAGAATAATGTAATAATATAAGTGTTTCTAGGGAGCATGGGACCTGCGCATTCACAGTAAGATAGTGTATTACTTTCTTGTGGCTGCTGTAACAAATTATCACAACTGTGGTGGCTTAAAAATATATATAAATGTATTCTCTCACAGTTCTGGAGACCAGAAGTTCAAAATCATTTCACTGAGCCATAGTCAAGGTGAGGCAGGACTGCTCTCCTTCCTATAGTTGACTGGTAAATCTTTCCCTTGCCTCTTCCAGCATCTGATGGCTGCTGACTTTCCTTGAGTTGTGGCAAAATCACTCCAATCTCTGCCTCTGTGGTCAAATGGTCTTATTTTCTATCTGTAATATCCCTCTGCTTTCTTCCCATAAGGATATATGTGTTTATTTAGGGTCTACCCAGAAAATCCATGATAATCTTCCCATCTCAAGATATGTAACTTAATCACATTTGCAATAATCCGTTTTCCATATCAAGAAACATTATAGGTTCCAGATATTAGGGCTCTCAATCTTTAGGGGCCTTTATTCAACCTATCACAGATAGAAAAATAGTAAAATAAAACAGCTTGTAGATTTAACGTTATTTATACTGATTATTTGCCCTATTTGTCCACAGACATCTTACTACAACACTGACCTCTCTGCCTCCAGTTAGTCCTCTCCCCCTCTACCCAAGCACTCTACACACTGCATCTAATGTGATCTTTCTAAAATACTTATTATATCTATGGTTCTTCACTGTCTAAATGAAAATAACACAAGTCTATTGTGGCATATGGGTATCAACTCCCTGTTTATCTAGCCCAAACTCTTTTCTTTCTGACCTCATCCTCTGTCTCACTGACATGGTCTTTGCTGCCTGAGAAGGTCATGCTCTTTCAAGCCTGGTTCTCCCTCTGCCTGTCACGCCCTTTTCCTTCTTCACCTACTGAACTCCACATCTTTTAGCACTCAATATAAGCATCACCTCCTGTGTAAAGCACTTCCTCAGGAAAAGGTATTATATCCTCTCCTCTGTGCTCCCACAGTAACTTGTCAAGATTTTATCTTATAATTTATCACATTTAATTATTAAAATCTGTTTAATATTGATTATTCAATGCTAGTATATGAGTGACTTCTCAAGGGCAAGGAGTACTGGGGTAGGCTGAATAATGACCCTCCAAAAGATGACTATGTCCTAATCCCCAGAACCTTTGAATACATTACTTTACCTGACAAAAGGGATTTTGTAGACATGATTAAGGTTGTAGGCATTGAGATTGGGAGGTTATTCTGGATTATCCACCTGGGACCAATCTAATCAGAAGTATTCTTATAAGAGGGAGACATGACATCAAGATAATATAGAAAGGTAAGAAATAAAGACAGAAGAATAAGTCAGAAAGAAGAGAAGATGTTAGCTGTTAGCTTTGAAGACGGAAGATGGGGCCACAAACCAAGGAATGTACATGTCCTCTAGAAGCTAGCAAAGGAAAGAAAACAGATTATTCCCTAGAGCCTTTAGAAGGAAGACAGCCCTTACAATACCTTGAATTTTAGGACCTCTGACCCCCTAAACTGTAAGATAATAAGTTAATGTTGTTTGAAGTCTCTAAATTTGTAGTAAGTTGTTATAAGCAACAATAGAAAATGAACATAGGCATCAACCTACTCTTTCTTTGAGTCCCATGCATAGTTCCTGGCATATAGTTGGTGGTCAGCTTATCAAATGAATGAACAAAGATAGTAATTGTTGATTAGTGAGGAATTCCACTGAGATATTTGGTTGACACTGAATCCTAATGCCACTGTAGTGAGAAGCATAATTTTACCCCTAGTATGCTCTCTATTAACTTATTTTTCTAGTTAGACTATGTTTATTAATATATGATAGTTATACATATTTATAGGGTACATGTAACATTTTAATACATGTATATAATGTGTAATGAGAAATTCAGGATAAGTAAAATATCAATCACCTCAAACATTTATCATTTATTTGTGTCAGGAACATTCCAAATCTTCTCTTCTACCTATTTCAAAACATACTATAAATTATTATTAATGATAGTTGTTCTATTGTGTTATCAAACAGTAGTACATATTCCCTCTATCTAACTGTATTTTGTACCCATTAAACAACCTCTCTTCATCTCCTCTATCCCTTACCCTCCCCAGCCTCTGCTAACTACCATTCTACTTACTACTTCCCTAAAATCTATTTTTTTAGCTCCCACATATGAGTGGGAATATGTGGTACTTGTCTTTCTGAACCTGACTTATTTTATTTAACATAATGTCTTCCAAATTCATCCATGTTGCTGCAAACGACAGGATTTTATTCTTTTGCGTGACTGAATACTATTACATTGTGTATATATACAACTTTTTCTTTATCCACTCATCTGTTGATGGACACCTAGGCTGGTCTCATATCTTGGCCACTGTGAATAGAACTGCAATAAACATGGACGTGCAGATATCTCTTCGATATACTGATTTCCATTCTTTTGGATAAACGTCCAGCAGTCAAATTGTTAGATCAAATGGCATTTCTACTTTTAGTTTTTTTAGGGAACCATCATAATGTTTTCCGCAGTTGCTGTACTAATCTACATTCCCACTAATAGTGTATAAGCATTTTCTTTTCTTCACATCCTTGCCAGCATCTATTTTCTGTCTCTTTTTTAACATAACCATCCAAACAGGTATGAGGAGATATCTCGTTGTGATTTTCATTTGAATTTTCCTAATGACTAGTAAATAGACAATTCTCATAAGAAGATGTATAAATACCCAACAGATATATGAAAAAATGCTCAACATCACTAGTTAGAATTTTATAGGGCATTAATAGCCATTTGTGAGAAACAGACATGGTCGTATCTCTTCACCTGTTTGATGAAACTTGAAATTCCTTTAACATGGAGAACCTTTGCAGGCCACAGTGGAGTTTAATGAATTACAACTTGAATGCCTGATTGAGGCAGCAAAGGAACTAGAACATGTAATCAGCTACTAAATCATCAAGGGTTAATGCTGTCATTGAGACCTCTGTTTTTCTAATAAGGGAGTAGGGAGAAAACAACAGGAAGACCTTGGGTGGAGAAAAGGATGCAGGAAGAGGCTACAGATGCTCAAGACTTATAATTATTCCTATTTACCCCTTCTGGGTGAGACAAACTGAAATTGAAGACAATTTTTGTCATGGCTGACTGCAAAGATAAATGTAAATTGCTCTACTTTGCATGTTTTATAAAGTACTGGGTGTTTTTTAGTGTAGATGGAAGGAAAATAATATAATATCTCTAAGGTTTACTCTGGTCTTAGGGTAGAAAGTCATGACATAAAAGTTTATTTAGCTCTGGTTAAAAGAGAACCATCTTTCAATCATCCATTTGTTCTTTGAGTTGCTAACGATATAGACCTTGTATAAATGATTCCTGCTTCAGTCTTTTAGTTTATGCAAAAGTAGGTCTAGTTGGGATAAAAATTTAAGATTATTATGGTTTCATTTAAAATGGAAGCAGAATTTGGAGTGTTGGGGTAGTATCTAGGAGAAAGAGTAAGAGTGGGGTAGGAAGAAATCAGACTCAGATAAATATTTTTTTGTTGTTTTTTTCTCTGTTTCCATCTCCTCCCGCAAGATAATCTATTAAATGAAGTATTCCTGTTATTTCTTATATTGGTAGGTTAAAGAAGCCACATGGAGTTAATTCAGTGGGCCAATGTTTAGGATAGCTGCAAAGTTTAATTTGATTTTGATGAATAGGCAAGCTTGTCTTTCTCCTCACATTAACCAGACATGCATTCTTTCATTTCTCTTCTTCTCAACTTTATTTTCTTTCCTAATTTATGTATCCATGTGATCATTTAACACATAAATGTTAAGCACCTGTTGAGTAACAGAACTAGGCTACGTACTGAGTCTACATATTTGAAGTTCAAAGTCTAATGGAGGTCAAGGACAAGTGAGCATACTTTCTGGAGGCATTTGGAAAATTCGTGTCACTTAACCTTAAGTGTGAATAATCTGTAATCCAGAAACTGCACTTAATAAATAATAAGACAAAGTTATTTAGTAAAAGATTTTAAAGTGGTTGAAAAATAGAAAAAAATACCTTAAATGTTGGTAAGTAGGGCATTGGTTATATTATGTAGCTATTAAATCATATAAATTAGTAAAATTAAACTACATGGAGATATTTTTATATTACGTGGAAAAAACAAGATGCAATACAATATATATGGTATGCTCTGAAAATGCATATGTAATATAGAAAGAGAGACTAGCAAAAAATGGGAAGACTACATACAAAAATGCTATCAGATTTATTTCAGTGGAGAGATTATAGGAAAATATTTTTAAATTTTCCAATACCTTTATTTTTATATTCCCTACTTTTTATTTAAAAATATGAACTATTCTTAAAAACAATTTTTAAAATAATTATATGCCAAAGGATTTTATTCTTTGGTGTTTTTTAAGCTGAATCTTTCTGCTCATTTTTTTTTTTCATTAGTGGAATATTCAACAGGTACTAACAGGAACTTTACATGACCTGAGGTCTCTATAGTGGCCTGAAATCAATAAAAGTAGTATGAATGCAGGGAAATAATAAAAGATATAAAAGTCAGGTTATAGCTGGGCTCCAATGCCTAAAATGATTGTTCTTCTAAGGAATGGGTTCTAGGAAAATAAAGGTGCCCATATAGCAGAACTCTTGAGAAGATTTATTTTGACAATTACATAAAAGACATATGAAAACGTAAAATACCACAGTGATATTATCAATATTACTCCTTAGTTATTAAATAAAGCCAAATAAATAGAATTAGACAATAAAAAAGAATGCCTGATAATCATCTGATCTCTAGATTGGAAAGGCCTATCTAGGCATTATGCAAAATCAGAAATTTATTATTAAAAATATTTGCAGCAGATATTATAGAAAAATGATTAAAGCATTTAATATAAAAATGAAAAATCAATAAAATGTGAATACTTTAGTAGAGAAATGTCAGTTTTGTTATTCCCATACAGCTACAAGTCATAAAAGAATACATAAAAATGGGAATGACTAACAAGAAATTATTTCAAAATCACTAGTAATCCAAATAAATATTTGACTACTACATTGTGAATTTTTTAAATGATAACACTCAATGTTAATAAGAATTTGGGGCGCGGGTATGGTGGCTCACACCTGTAATCCCAGAACTTTGGGAGGCTGAGGCAGGTGGATCATTTGAGGTCAGGGATTCAAGACCAGCCTGTACAACATGGTGAAACCCCATCTCTACTAAAAATACAAAAATTAGCAGGACGTGGTGGCACACGCTTGTAATTCCAGCTACTTGGGAGGCTGAGGCAGGATAATCACTTGAACCCAGGAGGTGGAGTTTGCAGTGAGCCGAGAGTGTGCCACTGTACTCCAGAATCTGAGAAAAATTGGATTCTTAAAAATAGCTGTTATTGCCGGGTGTGATGGCTCATGCCTGTAATCCCAGCACTTTGGGAGGCTGAGGTGGGTGAATCACCTGAGGTCAGGAGTTAGAGACCAGCCTGGCCAACATGGTGAAACCCTGTCTCTACTAAAAATACAAAAATCAGCTGGGTGTGGTGCTGAGTGCCTGTAATCCCAGCTACTTGGGAGGCTGAGGCAGGATAATTGCTTGAACCCAGGAGGCAGAGAATGCAGTGAGTTGAGAACACGTCACTGCACTCCAGCCTGGGTGACACAGCAAGAATCCATCTCAAAAAAAAAAAAAAAAAAGGAACTGTTATTTATTTTTAGTTTACAGGATTTACATAAAAAGAATTCATTATTTTTGTAATCAGAAAATATCAATATTTTCCTAAAAACATCAATTTACAATTTAAATATAATGCTGTTATGCACATTTTATGTAAAAAAATCCTGACAATTTTTTATATAATACTTTTTTCATATAGTCGCTAATACTAAAAATGAACTGGAAAATATTCTTTAAGAAACCTATGGACTAACATTTAAGTCTCTAATCCATCTTGAATTAATTTTCGTATAAGGAGTAAGGAAAGGATCCAGTTTCAGCTTTCTACTTAATACCATAAAAATCCTAGAGGAAAACCTAGGTAGTACCATTCAGGACATAGACATGGGCAAAGACTTCATGTCTAAAACACCAAAAGCAACGGCAGCAAAAGCCAAAATTGACAAATGGGATCTCATTAAACTAAAGAGCTTCTG
>NW_012101743.1:1103732-1121822 GCF_000951045.1 Mandrillus leucophaeus
ACCCTAGAACTTAAAGTATAATAATAATAATAATAAAAGAAAAAAAAAGAAACCTATGGAAAATTAATATGTAAAATAAAATATATTTTTAAAAAGCAAAGAATAATTATCGTTTCATCAATCTTTTCACAATAAACATTATATAATATATACTTGTGTTCTTAGTAGTACAAATATATATCTTGTATGATTGTATTTTCACATACTAACTTTTCTAAGAGTAAAGTTCACTTGTGTTTAGAGTTATTCACCTAGCTTCCCTTTGCTATTACAGATCCCTGTCCAAGCCATTAAAACATAAATCAGTCTTTCAAGGTGTTGATTCGGAATTCATTCAGCCATGTGCACTGCAAAATATTGCTTTCCATTTGAAATTATTTGAAAAATATTATCGTAAGAATTATTGATCACACCACTAGATATTTTCTGATTACCTATTACCTAGCTATTGCACTTTAGTCTTTAAATACATTGAACTATTTCACAAGGTAAAATCCCTTATAGGAAAAGTTTGCTTTTTAAAAATTTCTTTCACATTTAAGGAGATGGAAAACCTACATATCCTAAACAGCATTCTTAAAAGCCCCCTTAGGAGAAACTGTCTCGAGAAAGAATTGGTACCCAGGTTGATTTCCTAATTTCTTCACCATAGTGAGTTATGATTTCTAAAGCTATCAAGCTGGTATCTACAATGGCTATCTTGTTTCTCCAAACAGCCTACCAAGGAGTAGCAGGTGCGTTCTCCACTCTTTCCCTGTCAACATGCCTCTGCCCTCACCAAAGACACAGCACTCTCTGCCTGTCAGTCCTTGATCTCATGGCTGAAATTGCCTACTAGCATGCCAATTAGTGCCAATATTGCTGTGGATGAATGTGCACACAGAGACTTACAGTGAAGAACAAGCAGAAAAAGCCAATGATTTGTTTTTAGGGGTACAGTTTAGAAGTATAACACTGAAGAAGATTTTCTATTTAATCAGATTTTTAGTCAGGTTAACACACTTTTTTCTACGTTAAAATGATTTCTCATCACAATAATGTGGAATAATATACCCAAGAACACATTAATTTATTGTACTGTTAACATCTGACATCATTGCTAACATCCTCATTACCAGCATTGCTAGTATTAATGAATGGTGCCAGGCTTTGGGTTAGGCATTCACATACACCTCGTTTATCACATATGTATACACATATAGAGTACAAGGGCACAAAGAAGGCATAGGAAAAATGTTTAATTGAATTACCTTATTTAATTCTTATAAATTCTCTGTGATGCATGTATTAATAAACTCACTTTACAACTGAGGAATATGAGTCACAGTGGAATTAAGTAATCTATCCAAGATCACAAATTTGTATATGGATGAATTCAGAATTAAAATCAGGGCTAATTTTAAACTTTTTCTAGACTTTAATTTTCTGTGGTTTGTCAGTGTGCCTATTCCATCTATGTCCTCCACAGTACCATTACACTTTATATATAGCAGGTGCTCAATAAAAGTTGAATGCCATCAAATTTGTATGCACAAATGATGATAAATATTATTAGTCCTCAGGGAAGTGGTACTACTTCTCATCCACTAGAATGGCTACAATCATAAATACAGAGAACAAGTTTTGGGAGTATATAGAGAAATTGGAATCCTCACATACTGCTGGTGGAAATGTAAAATGATGCAGCTGCTTTAGAAAAGGGTCTGGCAGTTCCTCAAATTGTTAAACATAGAGTTACCCAGTTATGACCGAGCGACTTCACTCGTAAAGAAATGTAATTCCACCAACAAGAAATGAAAACAAATGTCCACATAAAGACTTGTACGTGAATGTTTGTAGCAGTACTATTCACAGTAGCCAAAAATGGAATAAATCGAAATGTTCTTCAACTGATTACTAGATAAACAAAATGATGTATATCCACATAATGGATTATTATTCAGCCAAAAAGAAATGAAATACTGATATATGCTACAATGTGGATAAACCTAGAAAACATTATGGTAAGTGAACAAAGCCAGACACAAGATGTAACATTGTATGGCTACAGTTATATGAAATGTTTATAATACACAAATTTATAGAGACAAGTCAGTTTAAAAATGGGCAAAGATTTTAATGGGAGAACATATTCACAAACTATCCATCCCACAAGGGATTAATAATTAGCATATATAAGGAACTCAAACAACTCAATGGCAAAAAATATAATCAAGTTGAAAAATACTTTTCAAAAGAAGATATACAAATGAGTAATCAACACATTAAAATGCTCAATAGCATTGTCATTAGGAAAATGCAAATGAAATCATAATGAGATACCTGCTTACTTACCCCAGCATGACAATAATAATAAGGGTTGGTGAGAATGTCGAGAAATTGGATCTCCTATACACTACCAGTATGAATGTAAAATGGGACAGCCACTTTTTTAAAGTTTTGGCAGTTCCTCAAAAGAAATAGAGTTACCATGTCTATGACAACTCCACTTGTATGTATATATCCAAGAGAATTGAAAACATGGCCACAAAAAAATGTTTACAGCATTATTTATAATAGCCCAAAGAACGCAAACCAGCAAAATATCCATGTGTTGACAAATAAACAAATTGCGATATATTCATATAATACAATGTTTTCACCTATAAATAGGAATGAACTACTGATAAATGCTATAACATGGATAAATCTTGAAAATATTATGCTGAGTGAAAGAAGCCAGACATAAAAAGGGCACATATTATATGATTCCATTCATATGAAATTTCCGGAATATACAAGTCCAGAGTCAGAAAGTAAATTAGTGGCTCCGCGAAGTTGGGGAGGGAGGAGAATGGAGAGTGATGGCTAATGGGTAAAGGGTTTCTTTTTGGAGTGATCCAATATTCTGGGATTACTGATGATGGTTATACAACTCTGAATATATTAAGAACTACAAAACTTTATAAGGGTGAATATTATGGTATGAAAATTATAACTTAATTTTTTCAAAAAGAGTGAGTAGATTACAAGAAATGATTCCATAAAGTTTTAAATATAAAGCTCCTGATTTTGAATTATATCTGTTCACCTTTAAAAAATAAAATATGAGCATTTTTGATCAAAAATACGATGTTTCATTTACTGTTCCTGTGTTAGTTTGCTGCGCATGATGATTTCCAGCTGCATTCATGTCCTGGTAAAGGACATGAACTCATCCTTTTTATGGCTGCATAGTATTCCATGGTGCATATGTGCCATATTTTCTTTATCCAGTCTATCATTGATAGGCAATTTGGTTGGTTCCAAGTGTTTGCTATTGTGAACAGTGCTGCAGTAAACATATGTGTGCATGTGTCTTTATAGTAGAATGATTTATAATTCTTTGGGTATATACCCAGTAATGAAATTGCTGGGTCAAATGGTATTTCTGGTTCTAGATCCTTGAGGAATCACCACACTGTCTTCCATAATGGTTGGATGAACTTACACTCCCACCAACAGTGTAAAAGCGTTCCTATTTCTCCACACCTTCTCCAGCATCTGTTGTTTCCTCGTGTTTTAATGATTGCCATTCTAACTGGCATGAGATGGTATCTCATTGTTGTTTTGGTTTGCATTCCTTTAAGGACCAGTGATGATTAGTTGTTGTTGTTTTTTCATATGTTTTTTGGCCACATAAATTTCTTCTTTTTAGAAGTGTCTGTTCATATCCTTTGCCTACTTTTTGATAGGGTTGTTTATTTTTTTCTTGTAAATTTGTTTAAGTTCCTTTTAGATTCTGGATATTAGCCCTTTGTCAGATGGATAGATTGCAAAAATTTTCGCCCATTCTGTAGGTTGCCTGTTCACGCTGATGATAGTTTCTTTTGCTTTGCAGAAGCTCTTTAGTTTAATTAGATCCCATTTGTCAATTTTGACTTTTGCTGCCATAGCTTTTGGTGTGTTAGTCATGAAGTCTTTGCCCATGCCTATGTCCTGAATGGTATTGCCTAGGTTTTCTTCTAGGGTTTTTATGGTTTTCAGTATTACATTTAAGTCTTTAATCCACCTTGAGTTAATTTTTGTATAAGTTGTAAGGAAGGGATCCAGTTTCAATTTTCTGCATACAGCTAGCCAGTTTTCACAACACCATTTATTAAATAGAGAATCCTTTCCCCATTGCTTGTTTTTGTCAGGTTTGTCAAAGATCAGATGGTTGTACATGTGTGGCGTTATTTCTGAGGCCTCTGTTCTATTCCATTGGTCTATATATCTGTTTTGGTACAAGTACCATGCTGTTTTGGTTACTGTAAACTTGTAGTATAGTTTGAAGTCAGGTAGTGTGATATCTCCAGCTTTGTTCTTTTGGCTTAGAAATGTCTTGGATATACAGGCTCTTTTCTAGTTCCATGTGAAATTTAAAGTAGTCTTTTTCTAATTTTGTGAAGAAAGTCAATGGGAGCTTGATGGGGATAGCACTCAATCTATAAATCACTTTGGGCAGTATGGCTATTTTCAGGATACAGGTTCTTCCTATGCACGAGAATGGAATGTTTTTCCATTTGTTTGTGTCCTCTCTGATTTCCTTGAGCAATGGTTTGTAGTTCTCCTTCAAGAGGTCCTTCACATCCCTTGTAAGTTGTAGTCCTAGGTATTTTATTCTCTTTGCAGCAATTGTGAATGGGAGTTCACTGATGATTTGGCTCTCTTTTTGTCTATTATTGGTGTATACGAATGCTTGTGATTTTTGCACATTGATTTTGTATCCTGATAATTTGCTGAAGTTGCTTATCAGATAAGGAGATTTTGTGCTGAGACGATGGGGTTTTCTAAGTAGACAATTGTGTCATCTGCAAACAGAGACAATTTGACATCTTCTCCTCCTATTTGAATACCCTTTATTTCTTTCTCTTTCCTGATTGCCCTGGCCAGAACTTTCCACACTTTTTTGAATAGTAGTGGGAGAGAGGGCATCCTTGTCTTGCGGTGGTTTTTAAAGGGAATGCTTCCAGCTTTTGCCCATTCAGTATGATATTGGCTGTGGGTTTGTTTTAAATAGCTCTTATTATTTTGAGATGTGTTCCATCAACACCTAGTTTATTGAGAGTGTTTAGCATGAAGGTGTGTTGAATTTCATAGACGGCCTTTTCAGCATCTATGGAGATAATCATGTGTTTTTGTCATTGGTTCTGTTTATGTGATAGATTACGTTTATTGATTTGTGTATGTTGAACCAGTCTTGCATCCCAGGCATGATGCCGACTTGATCATGGTGGATAGGCTTTTTGATGTGCTGCTGGATTAGGTTTGCCAGCATTTTATTGAGGATTTTCACATCAATGGCCATCATGGATATTGGTCTAAAATTTTCTTTTTTTGTTGTGTCTCTGCCAGGTTTTGGTATAAGGATGATACTGGCCTCATAAAATAAGTTAGGGAGGAGTCCCTCTTTTTCTATTGTTTGGAATAGTTTCAGAGGGAATGGTACCAGCTCCCAAATGTACCTCTGGTAGAATTCAGCTGTGAATCCCTCTGGTCCTGGGCTTTTTTGGTTGGTAGGCTATTAACCGCTCCATCAATTTCAGAACTTGCTATTGGTCTATTAAAGGATTTGACTTCTTCCTGGTTTAGTCTTTGGAGGGTGTTTGTCTCCAAGAATTTATTCATTTCTTCTAGATTTTCTGGTTTATTTGCATAGTGGTGTATATAGTATTCTCTGATAGTAGTTTGTATTTCTGTGGGATCAGTGGTGATATCCCCTTTATCATTTTTTTTTTTATTGTGTCTATTTGATTTTTCTCTCTTTTCTTCTTTATTAGTCTGGCTAGTAGTCTATCTATTTTGTTCATCTTTTCAAAAAAATAGCTCCTGGATTCACTGATTTTGTGAAGGGTTTTTCTTGTCTCTATCTCCTTCAGTTCTCCTTGGATCTTAGTTATTTCTTGTCTTCCCTTCCTTACACCTTATACCAAAAATAACTCAAGATGGATTAAAGATTTAAACGTAAGACCTGAAACCATAAATACTCTAGAAGAAAACCTAGGCAATACCATTCAGGACATAGGCATAGGCAAAGACTTCATCACTAAAACACCAAAAGTAATGGTAACAAAAGTCAAAACTGACAAATGGGATCTAATTAAACCAAAGAGCTTCTGCAAAGCAAAAGAAACTGTCATCAGAGTGAACAGACAACCTAGTGTATGGGCGAAAATTTTTGCAATCTATTCATCTGATAAAGGGCTAATATCCAGAATCTACAAGGAGCTTATACAAATTTATGAGAAAAAAATAAACCCGTCAAAAAGTGGGTGAAGGATATGAACAGACACTTCTCAAAAGAAGACATTTATGCGGCCAAGAAACATATGAAAAAAAGCTCATCATCACTGGTCATTAGAGAAATGGAAATCAAAACCACAATGAGATACCATCTCATGCCAGTTAGAATGGTAATCATCAAAATGCCAGGAAAACAGCAGATGCTGGAGAGAATGTGGAGAAATAGGAACACTTTTACACTGTTGGTGGGAGACTAAATTAGTTCAACCATTGTGGAAGATGGTGTGGCGATACCTCAAAGATCTAGAACCGGAAATACCATTTGACCCAGCAATTTCTTTACTGGGTATATAACCCAAGGAGTATAAATCATTCTACTATAAAGACACATGCACACTTATGTTTATTGCAGCTCTGTTCACAATAGCAAAGATTGGAACCAACTCAAATGCCCATCAATCATAGACTTCATAAAGAAAATGTGGCACATATACACTATGGAATACTATGCAGCCATAAAAAATGATGGCTTTTATGGCACCTGTATACCTATGTAACAAACCTGCACATTCTGCACATGTATCCCAGAACTCAAAGTAAAATAATAATAGAAAAAGAATGATGGTTACACTAAGCTCTAGGTTTTGATGCCTTGTAACTTTGGTGGAGACTGTTCTTTTTTTAAGTTAAATTCAGAATTGAAATTATTATATTGCATACTCAGCAGATTAAGCTTCTTTGTGTTGCCCAAGTATTTAACGTGTAAAGGAAAATAAACTTTAAATATCCACCTTTATTTTGGACATTATATTTCAGACAAACAGAACAAATGTTATTAATCACAGTCCATTGGGAGCTCACTTTGGCAATTCTGCTTTATTACTACAGCTCTGTCTGACTTGCTTTGCAGAGCTGCATCTGTTGACAGCCTTCACCTCTAGGTTCAGGCTTAACATAGCACTTGAAGAGTTGATCAAGGCATGAAAAAATATAAAAGATACTGCAGGGGGATGAATTAGAAAAAAATTCAGTTTTGAGCAGAACTTGGAATGATCATGTCTCAAGAGCTGATGTTTAGGGGTTTAATAATCATAGTTCTGCTTCGATGTTTCTTTCACTTCCTGAATCTCTATCATTGCCAGCAAGATCCAGCTCTGAAAGTAACTGTTTATAAAACCCTGGGCTAGTAACTTATTTTTTAATTTTCAGGTACTAATAATATTTTATATAACAGTTTTATTGAGACATGATTCATATACCATATAATCAACCTATTTAAAGTACAATTAAATGGTTTTTAATATACTTGCCTAACAGTAACCTCAATGCCCTCTGTCCATGAGGTTAATAAAACTTGAGCCTTCTATGTCACTGGTTTCTTGTGAGAATAGAATGAAATGGTGCAGGTACAGCAACACTGGAAGCATAAAATGGCTCTGGAAATACGAGTTGATATAGTCATCATTAATGAGGCTACTAGGTGCAACTAGAGCCTTGAAGAGGAAAGTGAATAGATTGAAGGAGGGCTGATAGTAATAATAATCCCTTACATTTGTATAGTGATTTATAGTTTCAAAGTGCTTTTATCTGAGCTCTCACTTGAGATATTGTTGGTGATGATCTTGGAGGGCTACATAGCCAATCTAATTCCCCAGGGTAAAAGCAGAAGGCCTATTTACTTTCAAGACGAAGAGATTCCTCTGTAAAAAGGAAAAAAAAAAAATATTTGGCCAATAGTGGTATTTTAAGGCCCCAAATTTATCTGACATGAGATACTTTTAAAAATAGACTCACCTCATGCACACTTATGTATCAAATAAAAAACTGCCACTATAGTTGTGAATTACTTTATTTCTTTTTTCCCAAGTGTCTGAAACAGAGTTTTTTGGTTTTGGTTTTGGCTTTTTATTTCAAACTCTTATTTTAGATTCAGAAGTGCATATGCAGATTTCTTACATGGGTAAATTGTGTGTTTCTAAGATTTAGTGCATAAATTATTTTGTCACCCAGGTAATGAGCATAATACCAGTAGTAATTTTTTTATCCTCACCCTTCTCCCACCCTCCACCCCAAATAAGCCCCAGTGTCTATAGTTTCCCTCTTTGTGTCCACGTATACTCAATGTTTAGCTCCCACTTACAAATGAGAACATACAGTATTTGGTTTTCTGTTCCTGCAGTAATTTGCTTAATATAATGACC
Organism: Mandrillus leucophaeus; assembly: GCF_000951045.1. NCBI lineage: Eukaryota > Metazoa > Chordata > Mammalia > Primates > Cercopithecidae > Mandrillus > Mandrillus leucophaeus. Next base: position 1,112,177 of record NW_012101743.1, read on the forward strand.
TCCAGCTGCATCCACGTTAGTGCAAAGGACATTATTTAATTCGTTTTTCATGACTGCGTAATATTCCCTGGTGTATATATACCACATTGTCTTTATCTGGTCCACCATTGAGCATCTAGATTGATTCCACATTTTTGCTATTGTGAAAAGTGCTGCAATTGACATACATGTGCATATATCTTAATGATAGAATGATTTATATTCCTTTGGGTATATACCAAGTAATGAGATTTTTGGGTTGAATTGCAGTTGTGAATTCATAGAGAAGTATCCAAACTGCTTTCCACAGTGACTAAACTAATTTGCATTCCCACCAGCAGTATATAAGCATTCCCTTTTCTCTGCAACCATGCCAATATCTATTATTTTTTGAGTTTTTAATAATAACCATTCTGACTGCATTTCTTTAATGATTGGTGATGTTGAGCATTTTTTTATGTTTGTTGGCCACATGCATGTCTTCTTTTGAGAAATGTCTGTTCATGTCCCTTGCCCATTTTTTAGATGGAATTGTTTGTTTTTTGCTTGTTGATTTGTTTAAATGTCTTATAGATTTGGCATATTAGACCTTTGTCAGATGTATAGCTTGCAAATATTTTCTCCCATTCTGTAGGATGTCTGTTTTCATATCAGTATCATACTGTTTTAGTTACTATAGCATTGTAGTATAGTTTGAAGTCGAGTAGTGTAATGCTTCCAGCTCTGTTCTTTTTGCTTAAGATTATATTGTCTAGTTGGGCTATTTTTTGTTTGTTTGTTTGTTTCCACACGAATTTTAGAATAGTTTTTCTTTCTAACTCTGTGAAAAATGATGTTGGTAGTTTTATAGGAATAACATTGAATCTGTACATTGCTTTGTGCGGTGTGGCCATTGCAATGATATTGATTCTTCCAATCCATGAGCATGGAATATTTTTCCATTTGTTTATGTCACCTTTGATTTCTTTCAGCACTGTTAAGTCATTCTCTTTGTAGAGAATTTTAACCTCCTGGGTAGCTGTATTCCTAGGTATTTACTTCTTTTGTGGCTATTATGAATAGGGTTGTGTTCTTAATTTTGCCCTCAGCTTGGGTGTTATTGATATATAGAAATGCTACTGGTTTTTATACATTGATTTTGTATCCTGAAACTTTACTGAGGTTGTTTATCAGTTCTAGGAGCCTTTGAGTAGAGACTACTAGGGTTTTGTTTTTTTTTTTTTTTTTTTTTGGTATGGAAAAATATCTTCTTCTAATGGTTCTATCACCTTTAACATATGTTGAAGCTTTGTTATAAGTATTCGTATATTTAGTGTTGTTATATTTTCCTTTTGAGTTGATTTTTATCATGATGAAATTTCTTCATCTTTAGTAATCATGGTTACCTTAATGTCTTATTTACCCACTATTAATATAGCTACACCAATTTTCTTTTGGATATTTGTTGTGTAGTATATCTTTTTTCATTCTTTTACTTTAAATATACCTGTGTATTTATCTAGACATTACTGCATGACCTTACTTATATTTGGAGTCTAAAACAGCTGAACCTATAGAAACAGAGAAGAAGGTAATTACAAAGGATCAGGTGGTATGGGAAATGGGGAGATGTTGACCAAAGGGTACAAACTTACATATGATGAATATGTTCTGAAGCCCTGTTGTATAGCATGGTGACTATATTTAGTCATAATATATTATATATTTGCGATTTGCTAAAAGAGTAGATCTTAAGTATTCTCACCAAAAAAGGTAACTGTGAGGTAATGGATATGTTAATTAGCCTGATTATGGTAATTATGTCACAATGTATATGTACATCAAAACATCATGTTCTTCATCTTGACTATACACAATTTTTGTCTATTATACCTCAATACAGCTGAAAAAATAATAAATATATTTATTTATATGTAAAATATATGGACACCCCTCTAATGCTTGTTATAACCTCTATTCTGGGGAACCTTACAAAGTGGTTTATAAATGCCAGTATTAAAACGATCATCTGAAGGGCTTACAATCACAATAACAGGCTGCCAGATAGTGGTGCACAGCAGATTATTTTTAATGTTAGTCAAAATACTCTTTGAATGGATGTTGTCAAAGATAAAAGCAATGATTATAAATTATTGTATTGAACACTTCAGCCTTTAAGGTATATTCTAGTTTGGCCTCTGAAATATCAATGATTATTTTTGTCTAACAGTTAACAAATGTCCAATAAAGAAAAATTAAATCTAGCAGTGTGTGTATGTCAGGAACTTCTTCGTGCCACTGGGCTTAAAGCTGGTCTGCTTACTTTGTTAACTTCCTGTGCTTTGTGGCAAACTCTGCTTTATAAAATTATATCAATATATTATTTGTAATTTACTCTGTACATTTATTATACAACACATGCATTTATGCTTATGGAAACTAACAATTAGCCTACAGTTTATTTCATGATGTGAATTCAGTTATAGCTTTCTAATGTCTTGAGTTTAGGCCCTATGAAGATATTGATAAGGATAGGTACCTGTATTGGGTGGACCTAACCTATATCGATAGATGTCCTTCTGTTGCCCAAATAAAGCAGATCTAGTACTAAATGCCTTCTCTTAGAGAACATGGTGAACAAAGCCAATTCTTGTATTGGTGGCTATCTCTTACAAACAGTACAGATGCTTCTCAACTTATGATAGGGTAACGTCCTGATAAACCCATTGTAAATTTAAAATATTGTAAGTTGGAAATGCATTCAGTACATCTAACCTACTGAACATCATAGCTTGGCCCAACTTGAACATCATATCAAGCCCATAACTTGAACATGCTCAGAACACTTACACTAGCCTATAGTTGGGTAAAATCCTCTGACCACACAGTATACTACAGAGTATTAGTTATTTACCCTCGAGATCACATGGCATACTGGGAGCTGTGGCTGGTTGTCCCTAACCAGCCTCACTGTACAATATCATACTGCATATCACTAGCCTGGGAAAAGATCAAAATTCAAAATTCAAACTATGGTTTTTACTAAAGACATATCAATTTTACACCATTGTAAAGTCAAAAATCATAAGTGAAACCAAGTCAGGGGCCATCTATACTTACTTCCTATAAATCTCACTGTTACATACATCCTTCCACCAAAGGAAAATAATGACAGTCAATGAAAAATTAGGCTTTTATTTTCAATCAGGACATTCTTTCAACTTTAAAAGGCTATCATTACGTATAATTTATATACATAGCTTTATACACAAGCAAAGTAAGCTGTTTAGTGATATGATTAATGGAACACTAGAAAGAAAGAGCTCTTCATCCTCATAATGTACCACCCTCACCTCACAGAGACCTGAAATTCCTTTAGCTAGAATAGTGTTACTAACTGAACTCTTATCTAGGAGAATCATAGAAGGAGAGCAATAATTTGAAAGTATTTCACATGTCTCTGTAAGAATGGGAAGATACTTAAATTAATTAAAAGATATAATAATTAGTAATAGATATAACTTCTATTGTAACTTCTTAAACAAGAAAATGTAGATTTTTCTGCCACATATACAGATAAAATGTTGGCACACATACAGGTTTTTTGTAGCAGTGGTGTTGTTTAATTAAATGGTTTATTAAAGTAAAAGATGTTTCCTCATTTTTTTCCTTTTTTTTTTTTTCAAAGATAAACTAAAAAGTTAGTCAAGGTCAAGTTAATCTCATTCAGAAGTATTCAAAACCAATAACATGTCAAACACTGTTTTAAAACACTAAACAATATAATCTTTGTTGGCTCTAAAGTGAAATTTGGTTTTAACTGATCAGAGGATCAATGAGATCAGAATTTAAAATAATGTTTTCACCAGTTTTCTGAAAGTCAGGGCAGTCCTTGCTTTGTCTGTCAGAATAGAGATCATCTGATTAACACTTTTCTTCTAGTAACCAATGTTAGTTGACTAGTCTCACAAATGCAGCTGAAGTTAATTACATGCTTTGTAAGATGGGCTGGGGCCTACTGGCCCTGTGAAAGTCTTTGCCCCTGGTGCAACGTTTGAAATCTCTGGATGCTGGTTGTGGAGCTTTTCTTCCTGAGGGTTGGTGAAAGGTGGAAGATAAAAGATATATTGGGTCTCTAAATCACTATTTCCTACAGTATTTCCAAATCTAGATTGTTAGTCTCTTGATATGCCTCCAAAGTTCTATTTTGGGATTAGTATTTATAGACTGTAAAAAAAGTATGTTCTACCTTCAGTTATATTATTCACAGGGTTTCTAATAAAAGTTCTACTTTCTATTAAAAAATTCTTAAGGGAAGGAGGTCTTTAGTACAAAGGGCTGATGAAATTTACCATGTTTTCTCCTAACTGCATACTATACTTGCCCTCATCTCACACGAGCCTCCTGCTTCCTACTTTAATAGCTCCAGATGCAAGTGTCATAGCTGGGTTTCTTGTACCAATCCTTGTGGCAAGGCACCAGTAATTTTATAAAATGGTCTAAGAGTCATGTCTACATGTTATCAAGGAAATGTGTTATTTCTAAAATGCAGTAATTGCTGAATTAATGTTTTTCAAAGTATATTCTGTGCAAATTAAGTATGCACATTATTTTTAGCCATAATACTATTGCACACTTAATAGACTACAGTGTAGTGTAAATATAACTTTTATATGCCACTGGGAAAGCAAAAAAATTGTGTGACTTGCTTTATTGAGTTAGTCTGAGACCAAACCTGCAATATCTCCATGGTATGCCTGTATGCATAATAGAGTCATTGGTAATTTATAAATTTGTTTTAGCCAATGCTTTCAAATTTTTTATTGAGTCTCTTGATTTTTGCAACAAGTAAACATAACTAATGTTCTAAGTTTCTATCATTTCTACTTTTATTCCTACTATTTGAAGGCGGTGATAAGATTATTGGGAAGCAGTAAGAAAAAATAAAGTAGGCCGGGTAGGGTGGCTCACATCTGTAATCTCAGCACTTTAGAAGGCAGAGGCTGGTGGATCACTTGAGGCCAGGAGTTCGAGAAAATTCTGGCCAACATGGTGAAACCCCGTCTCTACTAAAAATACAAAAATTAGCCATGCATGGTGGCACATGCCTGTAGTCCCAGCTACTCGGGAGGCTGAGGCAGGAGAATGTCTTGAACCCAGGAGGAAGAGGTTGCAGTGAGCCAAGATCATGCCACTGCAGTCCAGCCTGAGTGACAGAGTGACACTCTGTCTCAAATAAATAAATAAATAAATAAAATTAACTTTTATAACTTTTACTGAGCTCCCATTATGTGCCATACACTGTGTTAGGCAATGACATTATTTTATTATAGCAGCACAACATGCTTTTAAGCATACAAATTCCTTTGGTTCCCATTTTACAGATGGATAATTGAGCTTAAATACATTACCCAAGTCATACAGCCAGTAGTGACTGAGACAGAAATTGAAGTGAATACTTTGCTGTTTCATTGCAAGAGCCTGAATTGGGATTGCTGTACACTTCTAGATCTGAGATAATTATCCTCAGGTTAATGAGGAAATAGCAGTGGCATTTTCACTTTGAGAGCAAGATGTATTCTGTGTTATAAGCCAAAGTGTTATAAGGCCTGACTCCAGATGATGTTGGCCCATTTTCTTTCATACTTTCTGTTAACTTTCAGAAGTCATCTATGCTGCCTATTGTTCCCTTCAGCCTATTTGTCCTGAGGATTTACTAATTCAATTATTTTATTCTTCCAATATTGATCCTTACATCATGCACTAAGCCTTCGCTGGTCCTGTTCTCTGAAGCACAATGATTTCCCATCAAGTTTTAATTCTGCTGTGCACTCAACTAGATCAACATCACCTTCTCCTTGGTATTCAGCTGCCAAGATTTCCCTATTAGACTTTAAAATTAGATTTCCCTGCTATCTGAAGCAGGGCTTGTTGCTTCTCTGAAATGGTGGAATAATTTTAGTACCTTTTCAAGGAAGCTGTATATGGAACTACAGCTCAATTTTGAACAAAGGGATTATATGACCCAACTGTGATGCAGTTCAGTGGTTTCAACCAAGTTCACAAAAAGTCATATTATAATAATTATTAATTCAAGAATTCTTGATTATGTGGAAAATAATTTGAAATATTTATTTGTAAAATTTATTTTGTTGAAAATTCATAAGGTAGACAAAGGGTGATAAGAAGGGGTAGTGAATGAAAATGATTAGAAATCAGGAAAGAAACACTGAATTATAGTATTTCAAAAAATGACACTAGAGAAATTACATGTCACTTTTTCTGTTGAAGGTATTTCTTGTCTTCTCTGATATCCTACATAATGACAACTGTAAGACCCATCTATTAGAGCCAGGATAGATCATGTATAATTGAAAAAACAAGTTAGTGAAATCAGCCACATATTTGATAGGAGGAATTATGGTATATGTGACTGAGCACTAAAATCAGAGTAGAAAGATTCAGCCTCATTAAGAGAGCAGTTTTAGTCAAGCAGGAAGAATAGAAGTCTGTAGTTAAGAGCAGTTAGTGGAAAAGAATAGACAGCCTTCTTTCAGCAAGGGTTTTGAACTTGGTGAGTAACTTGGGGAGTTATCACAAATAACGAAGAGTTATTCAAGGATAGGGAAAAAGTGGGCTTCATAATTTGGGTCAGTATCATCATTTTTAGCATAATATCTAACAAGTTAGTTCTTACCATATGCCAGGCACTCTACTAAGCATTTAACATAGATTATCTCACTCAATACTTAAAACTATCCTGTTTTTATATGGATTAAAATAATCTCATAAAGGCTAGGAGATTTGTTCACAGTCACACAAAACTTAAGTTGTGGAATTGGAATTCACGTCTAGGTATTCTATCTCCAGAGTATGTGCTTATAGACACTATGCGATGTTAGCTGTCAAGTGTAAGCAGAAAAAATAAAAGAGGAAAGAATAATCCAAAAAGTTGAATAGTTATAATTGATGAATTGTAGGCTTAGAGAAAGAGGGAAGAAAAGGACACAAATTATTTGCTTTAGAAATTAAAGAAAAGAAGGGTGGAGCAAAATGGTGGAATAAAAGGATTCACTGATCATCCCACCCTGAGAGGACACCAAATTAAGAACTATCTACACAAAAAAGCCACCTTTGAAGAACCAAAAATCAGGTGGGCAGTCATGGTACCTGGTTTTAACTTCATGTCACTGAAAAAGGCACTGAAAGAGGTAAGCAAAACAGTCTTGAATTACTGATGTGACCTCCTCCCATCCACAGCAGCAGTAGTGAGGTGCAGAGAGCATTTCTGTGGTATTGGGAGAGGGACAGTCAGCAACTGTGAGGCATTGAACTAAGTGCTACCTTTATTATACCAGAAAGCAAAGCTAGACAAATTCAGTCGATGCCCACTCATGTAGGGAGCATTTAAACTAGCACTAGCAAGAGGAAAGTTGCCCATCCTAGAAGCTGAAATTTGAATTTCAGCAAACCTTGCCACCTACCATGAGCTAAAGTGCTCTAGGGCTCCAAATGAACCTGAAAGTTAGTTTAGGCCACAAGGACTGCAATACCTAGGTGAGTCCTAGTGCTAAACTGGGCCCAGAGCTAGTGAGCTGGTGGGGCTTTACCCTTTGCCTAATCCTAGGCTGCACAACTCGTGGCTTCATAAAAGACATTTTCCTTCTACTTGAGGGAAGAGGACAGAAGTTTGGGGAGGGTTTCATCTTACATCTTGGATACAAGTTCAGTCACAGCAGGATAGGTCACTGGTCAGAGTCGCAAGGACCACTTTTCAGGCCCTAGTTCCTGGACAACATTTCTAAACACACTCTGGGCCAGAAGGGAACACACTCTTGGAAGTAAGAATTCAGCCCTGACAAAATGAATCACATGCTGACTAAGGAGCCCTTGGGACCTGAATAATCAGCAGCACTACCAAGGTACTACATTGAGGGCCTTTGGTTAGACTCTGAGGCTTGCTAGCTTCAAATAAGAAGCTATGGTGGCTACAGCACAAGACTTCTGCACAAGATTCCTGCGCAACACTCTTGTGGTGGCTACAGCACAAGACTCCTGCTACTTGAGAAAAAACAAAGGGAAAAGTAAAGGGGACTTTGTCTTGCAAATTACGTACCAGCTTGGCCAAAGAGTAGAGCACCAAGTGGGCTCTTGGGGTTCCTGATTCCAGAACTTGGCTCTTAGACAGCATTTCTGAACCTGCCCTGGGCCAGAAGGGAAGCCAACTGCCCTGAAGGGTGAGTTTCCGGCCAGGCAGCATTTCACACAAGCTGACTGAATGAACCTTGGGCCTTAAGGAAATATCAACAGTAGTCTGGCAGTAACCCCAATGGGCCTGTGGTGGCAGTGGCCACTGGATGAAGCTTCCTTGTCTTTGGAAAGGGAGAAGAACAGTGGGAAAACCTGTGTCTTGTGCTTTGAGTGCCACCACAACTGCAGTATGGATAGAACACCAAGTAGACTTCTAAGGCTTTTTATTCTAGTTCCTGGTTCCTGGACAGTACCTCTGGACCTGCCCAGGGCCTGGGTGAACTCCCTGCCCTTAATTGAAGGAAATAGGCATGGCTGTTTTGCTACCTGCTGATTGTAGAGCTGCAGGGCTTTTAGCAAACATAGGCAGTAGCCAAGGAGTGGTTACAGTATGCCTTGGGCAACACTCAATGCTGTGCTGTCTTCAGGTCTGACCCAGTGGAGTCATAGGGTTGGTGGCCACAGAGGTGTTTTTGTCACTCTACCCCCAACTCCAGGTAGCTCAAAACAGAGAGAAATACTCCATTTCCATGAGAAAGAGTAAAGGAAGAAAATAGGAGTCTCTGCCTGGTAATCCAGAGAATCCTTCTGGATCTTGCCTAAGACCATCAAGGTGATACCTCAACAGGTTTGCAAGAACCACAGTGTTACTGGTCTTGGGGTGGTCACTAAAGTAGCTACCAATTAGATAACAACACTCAAGTTATTTCAAGTATCTGAAAAGCCTTCCCAAGAAATATGGCTACAAATAAGCCCAGAAAGTGAAGACTATAAAAAATGCCTAACTCTTCAATGCCCAAACACCAAAGAACATCTACTAGAATCAACACCATCCGGGAAAAACATGACCTCACCAAATGAACTAAATAAACCACAAGGGAACAATCCTGGAGAAGCCAAGATATATGGCTTCTTAGACAGAGAATTCAAAATACATGTGTTGAGAAAACTCAGAGAAATTCAAGATATGACAGAGAAAGAATTCAGAATTCTATCAGATAAATTTAACAAAGAGATTTAAATAATTGTTTAAAATCAAGGAGAAATTCTGGAGTTGAAAACTGAAATTAGCATACTGAAGAATGCATCAGAGTCCTTTAATAGTAGAACTGATCAAGCAGACAATAATAGTGAGCTTAAAAACAGACTATTTGAAAATAGTCAGATGAGACAAAAGAAAAAAGATCTTGAAAGAATGAAGCATGTCGCTGGGCACAGTGGCTCATGCCTATAATCCCAGCACTTTGGGAGGCTAAGGTGGGGGGATCACCTAAGGTCAGGAGTTCAAGACCAGCCTGGCCAACATGGTGAAACCCAATCTCTATTAAAAATACAAAAATTAGCCAGGCATGGTGGTGCATGCCTGTAATCCCAGCTACTTGGGAGGCTGAGACAGGAGAATCACTTGAACCTGGGAGGTGGAGGTTGCAGTGAGCTG
>NW_012101743.1:1121872-1138087 GCF_000951045.1 Mandrillus leucophaeus
CCTACAAGATCAAGAAAATAGCCTCAAAAAGGCAAATTTAAGAGTTATTGGCTTTAAAGAGAAGATAGTATAAAGAAATAGGAGTAGAAAGTTTATTCAAAGGAATAACATAGAATTTCCCATACCTAGAGGAAGATATCAATATCAAAGTATAAGAAGGTTAGATAACACCAAGCAAATGTAACCCAAAGAAGACTACTTCAAAGCACTTAGTTATCAAACTCTCAAAGATGAAGGATAAAGAATGGATTCTAGGCTAGGCACGGTGATTCACGCCTATAATCCCAGCACTTTGGGAGGCCGAGGCAGGCGGATCATGAGGTCAGGAGATTCAGACCATCCTGGCCAACACAGTGAAACCCTGTCTCCACTAAAAATACAAAAAAATCTCCAGACATGGTGGTGGGCACCTGTAGTCCCAGCTACTCTGGAGGCTGAGGCAGGAGAATGGCATGAACCCTGGAGGCAGAGCTTGCAGTGAGCCGAGATAGTGCCACTGCACACCACCCTGGGCATCAGAGCGAGATTTCGTCTAAAAAAAAAAAAAAAAAAAAAAAAGATTCTAAATACAGCAAGAAAAAAGAAACAAATATCATACAATGGAAGTTCAATACATCTGGCAGCAGACATTTCAGCAGAAACTTTTCAGGCCAGGAAAGAGTAGCATGACATATTTAAAGTACTGAAGGGAAAACAAAAACTTTTACCCTAGAATAATATATCTGGTGAATGTCCCCTTCAAACATGAAGAAATAAAAACTTTCTCAGACAGAGAAAAGCTGAGTGATTTAATCAACACCAGATTTGTTCTACAAAAAAAAAAAAAAAAATGATAAAGGAAATAATTCAATTTAAAAAAAGGGATGTTAATAAACAACAAAAAAACAGCTAAAGGTACAAGACTCACTGCTAATAGTAAGTACACAGAAAAAGACAGAATATTATAACACTGTAACTGTGATGTGTAAACTACTCATATCTTAACTAGAAAGACTTAATGATGAACCAATAAAAATAATAACTTCAGCAACTTTTCAAGACATAGTTCAATAAGATACAAATATTAATAACAAAAAGTTTCAAAGCAGGGGAATTAAGTTATAATGTACAGTCTTTATTGGTTTTTGTTTGTCTGTTTATGTAAACAGTGTTATGTTTTTATCAGGTTAAAATAATGGGTTACAAGAAAGTATTTGCAAGCCTCATGTTCACCACAAATGTAAAACATACAATGGATACACACACAAAAAAAAGCAAAAAATTAAATCATACCACTAGAGAAAATCACCTTCACTAAAAGAAAGACAAGAAGGAAGGAAAGGAGGAAGAAAGAGAAGACCACAAAACAACCAGAAAACACGTAACAAAATGACAAAATAGGTCTTTACTTATTAATAATAACATTGAATATAAATGCACTAAACTCTCCAATCAAAATACATAGAGTGGCTGAATGGATAAGAAAACAAGTCCAGTGATCTGTTGCCTGGGAAAAACACACTTCACCTATAAATATACACATAGACTGACAATAAAATGATAGAAAATGATATTCCATGCAAACAGAAACCAAAAAAGAACAGAAGTTACTCTACTTATATCATAGTATATTTCAAGACAGAAACTATAAGAAGAGACAAATAATTTCAATATATGATGATAAAGGGTCAATTTAGCAAGATAATACAACAATTTGAAATTTATATGTACCCAATGATAGAGCACACAGATACAAAAAGCATATAATTTTTAGAGCTAAAGAGAGAGATAAACAGCTATACAGTAATAGCTGGGGACTTCAATACTCTTCTTTCAGTGTTGACAGATCTGACAGAGAGAAAATCAACAAAAAAATTTGACTTAATCTGCACTATAGACCAAATGGATCTAATAAATATGTATAGAACATTTCATCTGTATTTGTCAGGGTTCTCTAGAGGGACAGAACTAATATTATATGCACACACACACACACACACACACAAAGGGGAGTTTAGTAAATAGTATTAACTCACATGATCTCAAGGTCCCACAATAGGTCATCTGCAAGCTGAGGAGCAAGGAAGTCAGTCCGAGTCCCAAAGCTGAAGAACTTGGAGTCTAATGTTTGAGGGCAGGAAGCATCCAGCACGGGATAAAGATATAGCCTAGAAGGCTAAGCCAGTCTAGCCTTTTCATATTCTTCTGCCTGCTTTATATTCTGCCCATGCTGGCAGCTGATTAGACGGTGTCCACCCAGATTAAGGGTGGATCTGCCTTTCCTAGTCAACTGACTCAAATGTTAATCTCCTTTAGCAACACCCTCACAGACACACAGGATCAATACTTTTCATCCTTCAATCCAGTCAAGCTGACACTCAGTATTAACCATCATATCATCCAAGAGTTGCAGACTACACATTCACTTTCTCAGCCCACAGATTATTTTCAAGGATAGACCATAAGTTAGGTCACAAAACAAGTCTTAAAACATTCAAAAACTGAAATTATATTAAGTGCCTTCTTTGACCACAATGAAATAACAAACGGAATATTGGAAGCTATACATATAAATGGAAATAAATATGTGTTTAAATGACCTATGGGTCAATGAAGAAATTAAGAAAGAAAATAAACAATTTCTTGAAACAAATGATAATGGAAACACAGTATAACAAAACCTATAGGATACAGCAAAATCAGTACTAAGAGGGAAGTATATAGCTATAAGTGCCTACATTTAAAAAAGAAAAATTAAAAAAAAAAAAAGCCATGAAGCCATGCATTTAAAAAAGAAACTAGAAAAGCTAACTGGGCACAACGGCTCATGCCTGTAAATCCAGTACTTTGGGAGGCTGAGATGTGAGAATTGCTTGAGTCTGGTAGTTTGAGATCAGCCTGGCAAAACTCCATCTCTGTTAAAAATTTAGAAAGTTAGCTGGTCATGGTGGCACATGCCTATAGTACCACATACCTGGGAGACTGTGATGGGAGAATCAGCTGTGCCTGTGAGGGTGAGGCTGCAGTGACCCACGCAACTGCACTTTCAGCCTGGGCAACCAGAGTGAGACCCTGTCAAAATAAATAAATAAATAAAAATGAATAAAAAAGTAAGAAAAGAAAAGAAAAAAAAACACCTAGAAAAGCTAGAGCAAACCAAACCCTAAATTACTAAAAGAAAAAAAATAATAAAATTGGAGCAGAAACGTATGAAATTAAAATGAGGAATGCAATATAAAGAGAGCAATAAAATGAAAAGTTGTTTTTTGAAAAGTTAAACAAAATACACAAAACTTTAGCCAGAATAACTGAGAAAAAAGAAAGAAGATGTAAATAAAATCAGAGATGAAAAGGGAGACATTACAACAGATATCTCAATAATGCAAAGGATCATTAATGGGTATTATAAACACCTGTATGCCAATAAATTGAGAAATCTAGAAGAAATGGACAAACTCCTAAATGCATACAACATACCAAGATAGAACCATGAAGAAATTCAAAACCTGAGCAGAAAAATAACAAATAACAAGACCAAAACTGAAAGAAAAAGTCTCTCAGTAAAGTCCAGGACCCAATGGCTTAGCTGCTGAATTCCACCAAACTTTTAATGAAGAACTAATAACAATCTTATTCAAACCATTCCAAAAACTAGAGTAAAACAGCATACTTTCCAACTCATTCTGAGACCAGGAGTACCCTGATACCAAAACCGGACAAAGACATATCAAAAAAAAAAAAACCTAGAAGCCAATATTCCTGATGAATATTTTGCAAACTTCCCATCTGACAAGGAATCAATAAACAATATATAAGGAGCTCAAACATATGACAAATAGGAAAAAAGTTGTCATTTTTCTCTGGGAAAAAGTCTAATAATCCAATTTAAAAATGGGCAAAAGATCTGCATAGACATATGAATGGGTCTAAGAAGACATACGAATGGCAAACAGGTATATGAAAATGTGCTCAACACCATTGATCATCAGGGAAATGTCAATCAAAATTATAATGTGATATCTTACCACAGTCAAAATAGATTTTATCCAAAGACAGGCAATAACAAATGCTGGTGATTATGTGGAGAAAAGGGAATCATCATACACTGTTAGTGGAAATGTATTCTAGTACAACCACTATGGAGAACAGTTTGGAAGTTCATCAAACCATTAAATATAGAGCTACGATATGATCCAGCAATCCCACTACTGGGTACATACCCCCAAAAAAGGAAATTAGTATATCACAGAGATCTCTATACTCCCATAATTTTTGTAGCTCTGTACACAATAGCTAAAATTAGAAAATAACCTAAGTGTCCATCAACAGATGCATGAATAAAAATTGTGGTGTATATATACAATGGGGTACTATTCAGACATACAAACGAATGAGATTCACTAATTTGCAATAACTTGGATGAAACTGAAGGTCATTATGTTAAGTGACATAAGCCAGTTACAAAAAGACAAACATCACATGTTCTCACTTATTTGTGGGATCAAAAATCAGAATAAACTTAGGGATATAGAGAGTACAAGGATTGTTAAGAGAGGCTAGGAGGGGTACTGGTGGGGATGGCTAATGTGTTCAAATAATAGAATGAATGAGCAAGTCCAAGTATTTGATAGCACAACAAGGTGACTATAGTCAATAATAATTTAACTGTACATTTTAAGATAACTAAAAGAGTATCATTGGATTGTTTGTAACACAAGGGATAAATGCTTGAGGGGTGGATACCCCATTTTCTATGATGTGAATATTATGCATTGAATGCCTGTATCCAAACATCTCATGTACCCCATAAATACATACACTCATATGGTTTGACTGTGTCCCTACCCAAATCTTATCTTGAATTGTAGCTCCCATAATTCCCACATGTCATGAGAGGGAACTGGTGAGGGGGTAATTGAATAATGGGGGCAGGTCTTTTTCATGCTTTTCTTATAATGATGAATAAGTCTCATGAGATCTGACAGTTTTATAGAAGGGAGTTCCCCTGCACATGCCCTCTTGCCTCCTGCCACGCAAGATATGATTTTGTTCTTCATTCACCTTCCCTTATGATTGTGAGGCCTCTCCAGCCATGTGGAACTGTGAGTCAATTAAACTTCTACCCTTTATAAATTACCCCAGCTGAGGTATGTCTTTATTAGCAGCACGAGAACAGATAATTCAGTAAATTGGTACCAGGTAGTAGAGAACTGTTGTAAAGATACCCAAAAATGTGGAAGTGACTGGAACTGGGTAACAAGCAGAGGTTGGAATAGTTTGGAGGGCTCAGAAGAAGACAGGAAAATGTAGAAAAGTTTGAAACTTCCTAGAGACTTGTTGAATGACTTTGACCAAAATACTGATGATAATAATATGAACACTAAAGTCCAGATGAGGTGTTCTCACATGGAGATAAAGAACTTGCTGGAATCTGGAATAAATGTCACTCTTGCTATGCAAAGAGACTGGTGGCATTTTGCCCCTGCCATAAAGATCTGTGGAATTTTGAATATGAGAGAGATGAATTAGCATATCTGGCAGAAGAAATTTCAAAGCAGCAGAGCATTCAAGAGGTGACAGAGCATAAAAGTTTGAAAAATGTGCAGCCTGATGATGCAGTAGAAAAGAAAAACCTATTTTCTGGGGAGAAATTCAAGCTAACTGCAGAAATTTGCATAAGTAAAAAGGAACCAAATGCTAATTACCAAGATAATGGGGAAAATGACTCCAAGGCATATCAGAGACCTTCACAACAGCCCCCCCCTCCCCCATCACAGGTCCAGAGGTCTAGGAGAAAAAAAAAAAAGTTTCCTGGACCAGGTTCAGGGTCCCCCTGCTGTGTGTAGCCTAGGGACTTGGTGCCATGCATCCCAGCTGCTCCAGCCATGGCATAAAGAGGCCAAGGTACAGTTCAGGCCATGGCTTCAGAGGGTGTAGTCCCCTTTCCTTGGCAGGTTCCATGTGGTGTTGAGCCTGTGGGTACACAGTAGTCAAGAACTGTGGTTTGGTAACCTCAACCTAGATTTCAGAGGATGTATGGAAATGCCTGGATGACTAGGCAGAACTTTGCTGCAGGGGTGGGGCCCTCATGGAGATCATCTGCTAGGGGACTGCAAAAGTGAAATGTGGGGTTGGAGCCCCCACACAGAGTTCCCACTGGGACACTGCCTAGTGGAGCTATTAGAAGAGGACCACCATCCTCCAGAACGCATATGGTAGATCCACCAACAGCTTGCACCATGCACCGAGAAAAGCCACAGACACTCAACACCAGCCCCTAAAAGCAGCCAGGAGGTGGGCTGTACTTTGCAAAGCCACAGGGGTTAAGCTTCCCAAGACCATGGAAACCCACATCTTGCATCACTGTGACCTGGATGGGAGATATGGAGTCAAAGGAGATCATTTTGGAGTGTTAAGATTGGATTGCCCCACTGGATTTTGGACATGCATGGGGCCTGTAGCCCCTTTGTTTTGACCAATTTCTCTCATTTGGAACAGATGTATTTACCCAATGCCTGTATCCCCATTGAATGTAGGAAGTAACTAACTTGCTTTCGGTTTTATAAGTTCATAGGTGGAAGGGACTTGCCTTGTCTCAGATGAGACTTTGGACTGTGGACTTTTGAGTTAATGCTGAAATGAGTTAAGACTTTGGGGAACTGTCGGGAAAGCATGAATGGTTTTGAAATATGAAGACATGAGACTTGGGAGGGGGTAAGGATGGAACGATATGGTTTGGCTATGTCCCCACCCAAATCTCATCTTGAATTGTAGCTCTCATAATTTCCACGTGCTGTGGGAGGGACCCAGTGGGAGGTAATTGAAGCATTGGGGTGGGTATTTCCCATGATGTTCTTTAGTAGTGAATAAGTGTCATGAGATCTAATGGTTTTATAAAGGGGAGTTGCCCTGCATACACCCTCTTTCCTGTCATCATGTAAGACGTTACTTTACTCCTTATTTGCCTTTTGCCATGATAGTGAGGCCTCTCTAGCCATGTTGAACTGTGAGTCAATTAAACCTCTATCCTTTGTAAATTACCCAGTATTGGGTATGTCTTTATTAGCAGTGTGAGAACAGACTAGTTCATACATTTATTATGTATTCACAAAAATTAAATATAAAAATATTTTTAAAAAGAAATAAAAGAAGAATGTATTTCTGATTTCTGAAACAACAAAGTGAGAGACTAAACACACAAAAAAAAGGATGACAGAGAATGAGGGACAGCGAGAATCTTGGGCTAGTAAAGGGAGAGATATTTTGAGATGGAGAGAATGGATCTTGAGGGAGCACACAGTACATAATTCAAGTAGGAGCTCACAATCTAAAGACTTACAGACTTCCTGACCCAGTACCCAATTAGTCTGTAATACTAATTGGGTACTGGGTCAGGAAGTCTATAAGAATAAATGGATTTTTAACTATAACAAAAGCCCATCAAGACTAGCAAAGATAGATTTGCAGGAATCCCCATGAACATGGTTTGATAATTTTATCAATGTTAATGTATATAGCTTATGATATGGTCTGTGAAAGGCAGCAGGGGTTAGCCAGGACATGATTTTTAATAAATACATAACATCAAAGGGATAAAAGACTCTAGGAAAAGAATAAATACCTCATTGAATTGCCTGACAGTAGAATTCTGGCTGAAGCTATATTAAGGGGCTAAAGTAGAAGACTGAAAATATAAGAGAAAGAGACATGAGAGAAAATGAAGGCAGAGAATATGTACAGCAAGACTGAAATAATAGGAGAACGAAAAGGATTGCAGTTTGAGATCAAACAGATTGTATTTTTTGTTGAGATTTTTGAAATGGTCCCAGTAGATGACAAGATCTAAAATTTTACATTTTACATTACAGTAGAGAGCCCCACACTTTTTAACATGGCTCATAAGGCTCTCCATGATCTGAACTTCACCAATGTCTCTGGTCATTCACCTCACCACTCTTTTCCATATTATTTGCAGTCACAATTATTTTATTCCAGTCCTTTAAATATGGCCCCTTTTTCTCAGTAAGACCTTAGCACTTTAGTCTATAAATATTTGAGTGCTTTTTATGTGACAGTCATTATTCTAAATGCCAAGGCTATAACAATGAATAGAACAAAAAGGTCCCTGCCCTCTTGGAGCTTATATTTTGGCAGCAGAAGTGTCATCAATCAAATAAGTCATAAACATATTATTGCAAATTATTATGAGATAAGAAAGAAAAGAACAGAATACATTGGAAAGCTGGAATATTCTCTTACCTCATCCTCCCTCCCCTACTAGACTCAACAAAATCCAGTTTATTGTCCAGGTTCAAAGTTAAATATCATTTCTTCAGTGAAGCCTGTCTCTGACGATCCAGACTAGGTGATAGCTCCACGTAAGACACTATTATTGCATCTCCACTTCTCTTTCATATCACTTACCAAAATTCAGAGTACTTGGCTGGGTGTGGTGGCTCATGCCTGTAATCCCAGCACTTTAGTAGGCCGAGGAGGGTGGAACATCTGAGGTCAGGAGTTGGAGACCAGCCTGGCCAACATGGTGAAACCTGGTCTCTACTAAAAATACAAAAAAAATTATCCAGGCGTGGTGGCAGTCACCTCTAATCCCAGTTTCTCAGGAGGTGGAGGCAACAGAATCCCTTGAACCCAGTAGTTGGAGGTTACAGTGAGCTGAGATCGCGCCATTGCACTCCAGCCTGGGCTACAGAGTGGGACTTCATCTCAAAAGAAAAAAAGAATACTTGTTGAATATTTGTCCCCAATCATCTCATAGATTTAAGCACTGTGAAGGAAAAGACTGTGTCTGTTTTGTTCACCTCGGTGTATCCTCCTTCTGGCCTATGAATTTTAAAGAAATAAGGAGGCAGAAAGAGAGGTTTGGTATTGTAGAGGGAGTTCAGGGTTTGTTTCATTTAAGACTAAGAGGAGATTCGAGTATTCCGTGAACAGATGAAAGCTATGAAGATGTTTATTTATAATGCAATAGATTTCCAAAGACACAGTAGAGGAGATATCAAGACTACTGATTGGATGTGTCAGGAGACAGGGGACAGGAGCTATTATACAAAAAGTTAAGAATCAAAGAGAAGAGAGTTTTCGTGAGATGTTTATTGAGCATTAAAGCAGTGAGAGTATAGAAGATGGTACATTTGGAAATGCTGAGTTGAATGGGTCAGATATGGAACTAGCAATCCTTAGTATTCTGAAAATTTCACGAATAAAGGCTCTATCTCTGCTCTCAGGTAGAGACAACTTATTTATATTCACAAACCAATTTCTCAAAATACAAAACATCCTGCAAACTACAAACAGCTGGTATTCAACACCCTCTTCCTGTTGTTAGTTTTTCTCTCCCCTTTTGGAGATCTCCTTCTTAATCAGGTGCTTATAATCTTCACTACCAAACTCAGAATGTATAAACCATGACTAATATCCTAGGAAATGCCCAGTGCTCGCCAATGCAAAACTTCTCAATGACTAATGTGCATATGAGTCACCTAGACGCCATTTTGGATGACGATTCTGATTTAGTAAGTCTGGGTGAGGCTTAACATTATCCATCTCTAACACACTTCCAGGTGACACTATTGCTGCTGGTCCACAGGCCACATTTAGGGTAGCAACAGTCTAGATCAGCATTGACCAATATGGTAGACACTAGCCACGTGTGGCTATTGGGCACTTTAAATTTGGCTAGTCGAAAGTAAAACTTTTTAAGTGTTAAATACAGACTGAATTTCAAAGATTTAGTAAGAGAAAAGAATATTAAAATCTCAAATTTTTAATGTCACATGCTGATTTTAATAATTTTATGATAATATGTTAAGCATTATAAGTATAATTATATTTTATTCATAATATTGTATTTATAATAATATTTGAAATATAGTAAGTTCAATACATTATTATAATGATTTTTGCCTGTTTCTTTTTTACTTTTCAAAAAATGTGGCTAGTAAAGCATTTAAAATGCCATATGTGGCTTGCAATAGATTTCTATTGGACAGAGCTGGCCAAGATCTTTTCTAAACATCTTTTCCCAAATTCAAACTTCTTTTTCCTATCCCTGTTTACTCAGGGCCCTGAGTATTTGTATTCTAAAAAGCAGCTTGGTAGCTTGCCAAGAAAGACATGTGTTAAACTAAGAAATCTACCTGAAGTATATATACCACATTTTCTTTATCCAGTCATCTGCTAAAGGACATTTGGGTTGATTCTACAACTTCGCTATTGTGAACAATTCTCCAATAAACATATGAATGCAGGCATATTTTTGATATAATTGTTTTTTTTCCTTTGGGTAGATACCCAGTAGTAGGATTCCTGGATCAAATGGCAGTTTTATTTTCAGTTCTGTGAGACATCCCAATATTGTTTTCCATAGAGATTTAGTGATTTACATTCCCATCCACAGTACATAAGCATTCCATTTTCTCCACATCTATGTCAATATCTGTTGTTTTTCTGACTTATTTATAATAGCCATTCTAATTGGTGTGAGATGATATCTCATTGTGGTTTTAATTTGCATTTCTCTGATGACTAGTGATGTTGAGCATTTCTTCATATGTGCTTTGGCCATTTGTGTGTCTTCTTCTTTTGAAAAAAAAACAAAAAGGCCTGTTCTTGTCCTTTGCCAACTTTTTAATAAGGTTATGTGTGGGTGTTTTGTTTTTGAGTTGTTTGAGCTCCTTGTAAATTCTGGATATTAGTCATTTGCCAGACATAGTTTGCAAATATTTTCTCCCATTCTGTAGGTTGTCTGTTCACTCTGTTGATTGTTTGTTTTGCTCTGCAGAAGGTTTTCCATTTAATTAAGTCCCATTTGTTTATTTTTGTTTTTGTTGCATATGCTTTGGAGGTCTTAGTCATAAATTTTTTGTCTAAGCCAATCTCCGGAAGACTTTTCCTAGGTTTTCTTCTAGCAATTTTTTTTTTTTTTTTTTTTTTTTTTTACGTAGTCTCACTTTGTCGCCCAGGCTGGAGCGCAGTGGTGCGATCCCGGCTCACTGCAAGCTCCACCTCCTGGGTTCACGCCATTCCCTGGCCTCAGCCTCCCAAGTAGCTGGGACTACAGGCACCTGCCACCACGCCCGGCTAATTTTTTTTTTTTTTTTTTTTTGTATTTTTAGTAGAGACGGGGTTTCACCCTGTTAGCCAGGAAGATCTCGATCTCCTGACCTCGTGATCCGCCCGCCTCAGCCTCCCAAAGTGCTGGGATTACAGGCGTGAGCCACTGCGCCTGGCCTCTTCTAGTACATTTTTAATGGTAAGATTGAATCAGTAATAAAAATCTCCTAATGAAAGGATAATCTCAGGACCAGATGGTTTCACAGTCAACTTCTATCAGATGTACAAAGAAAATCTGGTACCAATCCTACTGAAACCATTCCAAAAAAATCAAGGAGGAGGGATCTCTCCCTAACTCATTATATGAAGCCAGTATAACCCTCATACCAAAGCCAAAAAAGAATACAACAACAATAAAAGAAAACTACACACCAATCTCCCTGATGAACATAGATGCAAGTATCCTCAAACAAAATACTAGCAAACTGAATTCAACATCACCATCAAAAAGATAACACACCACAATCAAGTGAGTTTCATCCAAAGGACGCAAGTAGATTTCAACGTATGCAAACTAATAAATGTGGTTAATCACATACAAAATAAAAATTCAAAACAAAATAAAGTCATAAACCATATTATCATCTGAATAGATGCATGACAAACATTTGATAAAATTTAGTGGCACTTCATGATAAAAGCCCTCAGCAACTAGGCACAGAAGGAACATACCACAAAATAATAAAAGTCATTTATGAAAAACCCACAGCCAACATCCTACTGAACATCAAGCTGAGAGCCAAATCAGGAAGTCAGCCTCATTTGTAATAGCTACAAAAAACTAATATACCTAAGAATACATTTAACCAAGAAGGTGAAAGATCTTTATAAGGAAAACTACAAAACACTGATGACATAAATTGTAGATGACATAAATACACGGAAAAATATCCCATGCTCATGGATAGGAAGAATCATTATGTGAAAATGGCCATCTTGCAGAAGACAATCTATAGATGCCAATGTCATTTTCCAAAGAATTAGAAAAAACAATCTTAAAATTCATATGAAACCAGCCAAAGCAATCCTAATAGAAAAGAACAAAGCCAAAGGCATCACATTAACAGACTTCAAATTATACTATAAAGCTACAGTAACCAAAATAGCATAGCATTGGTATAAAAATGGACATATAGACCAATGAAACAGAATAGAAAACTCAGAAATAAATTCACATACCTACTGCCAACTGATCTACAAAGTCGACAAAAACATACACTGGGGAAAGAACACCCCATTCAATAAATGGTGCTGGGAAAATTGGAGTGTCATATGCGGAATAGTGAAACTGGATCCTCATCTCTTATTATATGCAAAAATTAACTCAAGATGGAGCAAGAGTTAAATATAAGACCTGAAACTACAGGTGAAGTTTTAATGGCTGTTAAAGTCATAAAGCAGTCTTATGCCACAATAATGTGCCAGAGACACTCACATTTATTCCACAAAGAATTATGTGTACACCTTAATCTATGTAAATTTTAGTGAAAACTTAGATGCTGACAAAAGGCCAGTATGTAATCCATGCTGCTTATGCATTTGCCCCATGGCAGCTGAACAAAAACCAAGAGTCATGTAGCACTACAGGTCCTGAAATAGGGTGTCCAGATTTAGTAAATAAATATGAAGGATGCCCAGTTAAATTTGTACTTCAGATAAACAATGAATAATATTTTAGTATAAGTGTACCCCATTTAGGACATTCTTATATAAATTATTAACTGCTTATCTGAAGTAGGAGTTTAACTGGGCATCCAATAATTTATTTGAAAATTCTACCCTGATAAAGCTTTCTACATCTCTTTACTAAACTGTGGTTTAACCAGTTGGCATAATTGATTAATGTATTTGAATGTATCAATAGCTTCCATGCAGGAGAAGTTATCCTACTTCTTTTCCATTATGTTAACCTTTGAATTAAAAAAATCATTCACAAGAAAATCAGACTTTCTTTTGGACTTTAAGGTTTGGAGGCTTTATCAGCTCATATTTCAAAAACTATACTGTTTTAAGGCTGCTCTTATCCTTGAGTTGACACTTTTTGTCACCTTTCACAATTGCCATCCTCAAAGCCAACGAAAAATAAAAATCAATTTAATTAACATAAAACTATTGAATAAAGTTTTCCTTTGGGATTACCAGTTTCTTCTGTACCTTGACATGAAGATAGACATGACATGACTTGCTGATAGAGTCAGGGACAAGATAACTCACATCACAGGGCCAAGAATCCATCTTTTCCAGAGATTTTGTGATCCCAGGTGATTTCACTCAGAACTCAAACTGCAGTTTGGCATTTTTATGGATTTGAGATATAATATTATCTATACTAATAGTACTTGATTATGACACTGTCCTGGTACACAGGGAAAACTAGTAAAAGTTCAAGGATTTACATTCTCTATTTCTTCCTTTGGCCCAAGCTGGTAGGCAGTAAGCATATTTACTCAGGAAAGGTTGATATAATAAAACCTCTCTTCTGACAAACAACAATGTGAAACACTTAATGATTTCACATTCTGCTCCTGGCCTGTTGCTCCCATGCTGAAGCATGTCAGAATATTCAATTTTGTTTCCTTAATTTTCCCCTGAGGAGAGGGTGGCATTAAATTTTCATACTGAATGATAAACCTATCTCATTTAAATAACAAAGTGAATGAAATCCCTTCTTATTTGCTTTTTAAAAATATAAGACATTTTCCTAGATGTCAGGTGGTGCATTGGGAACATGCATTTAAATCTCATTACTCTAATGGAAATAAAGTACAGAAGTACAAATAGGAAGACAGCTATAGCAACTAAGAGAACAGTAGGGAGGGTCACCAACAAATGAAAAATTACTAAATATTTTAGGAGACTAAAGTGTGCAGATGAGAGATATCTGTTGAATATTGCACTCTTAAATAGAAAAGGAAAATGTCTCTCTTACTCCAAAATTATTAAAATGTTTAATAATATTATTTTGTAAAATTTTGCCACACTTTATAGAACTAGTCGATCCTAAAGAATATATATATTTCTGTGTAAATATATGTGTATGTATACATGTAGTATATATGTCTGTGTACATATAAACATACTTTGATAAACTCATATAGTTTTAAAAAATTTATTATTTAAAAAATTAGCCTTCCCCACGACTTACCCTCAGATCCCAAGACTACTCCTTTCAACAAATTAAATTACTTCTGAAATTAACTTTGTATTAAACAAAAACATTATCATACTTTGTTTATGTTCATTATTAGATATAATTCTATGATTTCATTTTTTAACTTTTAGATTGAGGCATAATTGACAAATAATAACCACATATTTATTCTAGAAAAATATTGAGTATATTTATGTATATGTTTTGATATATGTAAATTACATTGTGAAATGATTACCACAATCAAGCTAATTACACATCCATTGCTTCCCATAGTTACAATACTTTTATTTGTAGATAAAATTTTTAATATCTACTCTCTAAGTAAATTTCAAGTATAAAATACAGTACTTTTAACTATAGTCAACATGATGTACATTCATTCTCCAGAATTTTTTCATCCAGCATAACTGAAGTTTTGTACTCTTTGATCAACATTTCTCGATTTCCTTCATTCCCCACCCCCTGGCAACCAAAATTCTACTTTCTTTTCCTATGAGTTCAAATTTTTTAGATTCCACGTGTAAGTGCATATTAGTCCATTTTCATGCTGCTGATAAAGACATATCTGAAACTGGGAAGAAAAAGAGTTTTAATGGACTTACAGTTCCACGTGGCTGGGGAGGCCTCACAGTCATGGCAGAAGGCAAGGAAGACCAAGTCACATCTTACATGGATGGTAGCAAGCAAAAAGAGAGTTTGTGCAGAAAAACACTCCCATTCTAAAACCATCAGATATTGTGAGACTTATTCACTATCATGAAAACAGCACAGGAAAGACCCACCGCCATTATTCAATTACCTCCCACCTACCACAACACATGGGAATTCGAGATGAGGTTTGAGTGGGGACACAGTCAAATCACAGCATTCCACCCCTGGCCCCTCCAAAATCTCATGTCCTCACGTTTCAAAACAAATCATGCTTTCCCAACAGTCCTCCAAAGTCTTAACTCATTTCAGCATTAACTTAAAAGTCCACAGTCCAACGTCTCATCTGAGACAAGGCAAATCCCTTCCACCTATGTGCCTGTAAAATCACAAACAGGTTAGTTACTTCCTAGATACCATGGAGGTGTAGGCATTGGGTAAATACAGCCATTCCAAATGGGAGAAATTGGCCGAAACAAAGGGGATACAGGCCCCATGCAAGTCCATAATCCAGTGGGGCAGTCAAATCTTAAAGATCCCAAATTATCTCCTTTGACTCCATGTCTCACATCCAGGTCATGCTGATGAAAGAGGTGGGTTTCCATCGTCTTGTGTAGTTCTGCCCCTCCTGGCTTTTCATGGGCTGGGGTTGAGTGTCTGTGGCTTTTCCAGGCTCACAATGCAAGCTGTCGGTGGATCTACCATTGTGGGGTCAGGAAGACGGTGATCTTCTTCTCACAGCTTCACTAGGCAGTGCCCCAGTAGGGACTCTGTGTGGGGGCTCCAACCTCACATTTCCCTTCTGCAATGTTCTAGAAGAGATTTTCTATGAGGGCCCCATCCCTGCAGCAAGCTTTTGCCTGGGCATCCAGACATTTCTGCACATCTTCTGAAATCTAGGCACAGGTTCCCAACTCTCAATTCTTGACTTCTGTGTACTGCAGTCTCAAAACCACATGGAAGCTGCCAAGGCATGGGACTTTCATTCTCTGAAGCAACAGCCTGAACTGTACCTTGGCCACTATTAGGCTGAAGCAGCTGGAGCAGTCTAGGGACTTGGTGTCCCTACACTGCACACAGCATAGATATCCTGGGCCTGGCCCACAAAACCATTTTTCCCTCCTTCAGAGGTCTTCACTACAGCCTCTCCAGATGGGAGGGGCTGTAGTGAAGACCTCTGACATGCCCTGTTTGAAATGTTGGCTATGCTATTTATCCTGATTTGATTATTACACGTTGTATTACATATCAAAATATCACTTTGTATGTAATAAATATGTCAACTAAAAATAGAAAAGGAA
>NW_012101743.1:1138137-1193888 GCF_000951045.1 Mandrillus leucophaeus
ACTCTTTCGAATTTAAAAAAAAAAATTGGCTTTGTAAAATTTTATAAAGTACTCCAGAAGTGGGGCTTTCTCATCATCTTCTGAATGAACAAATTCTTGAATTCCACTGACCAAAGAGTAAAATAAAAACAAAATTAAAAATTGACCATGCACACCTGCCTGCTTAGCAATAACATAGATTATTAATATAATGATTTAGTACCTGAAGAGTAATGAGGCATTCAAGGAGATAACCCAAATATGCAGCAGTTTGATTTTTTAAGATTAAATTGTGTTCTGAAGAATAAATACTATGCTAAATAATAACAAAATTGATTTCATAGACATATTCTCTCACTTTAATAGTATAAATTCAATTTGCACCAACAGTAATTAAATAATGAGCTAGTCCCATCAATGAGAGGTACCATATGTCTATGAATACAACTTCTAAAATTAATAAAATGAGATAATTAGAAATCACCATCCTTTCACATTATATCTTGACATTCTTGGCCAGCCTCCCATAAGCACTGTCAAACCACATAGCAACTCAATGGCAAGCAAAAAAGGATTGCAGTAACCCTTGTGGGGATGATAAATTTTTAAATGTACAACCTCTGATTCTAGTGGAAATGGAGTGATGGAAAATCTGCCTGGCAATTTGAGGTCATTATATCAGCAAAGAGTGGGAAATTATACATAGGAAAATGTGAGAATCTAAATTCACAAAGTATAATGATTGTGAATAACAATATTTAATTTGCTATGACAATTTCCATTATTTAACAAAATACACTGTTGACAACTTTGCATTAGAAAACTTGAAAGAATAATCCACTCAGAAAAAAATCTAGTAAAACAAGCTGTCAATCATACAACAATAGTATTTTTTATTTATTTTTTGTTTGTTTTCATAGGATTTTGAGGGACAGGTGACATTTAGTTACATAATTAAGTTCTTTAGTGGTGATTTGTGAGATTTTGGCACACCTGTCACTCAAACAGCATACACTGTACCGTATTTGTAGTCTTTTATTGTTTATCCCTTTCCCAACCTTCCCTGCTGAGTCTCTGAATTCCACTGAATTGTTCTTATGCTTTTGCATCCTCATAACTTAGCTCCCTTTTATGAGTGAGAACATAACAATGTTTATTTTTCCATTCCTGAGTTACTTCACTTAGAATAAGAGTCTCCATCCCATGTGGGTCACTGCAAATGTCATTAATTCATTCCTTTTTATAACTGAGTAATATTCCATCATATATATATAATATATATGTATATGTATATAATATATATGTGTGTGTATGTGTGTGTGTGTATATATATGCCACAGTTTCTTTACCCACTTGTTGATTGGTGGGCCTTCAGGCTGGTTCTACATTTTTGCAATTGTGAATTGTGCTGCTATACTCATGTAGGTGCAAGTATCCTTTTCGTATAATGACTTCTTTACCTCTGGGGTAGATACCCAGTAGTATAATTGCTGGATCAAATGGTAGTTCTGTTTTTACTTTTTAAAGGAATCTCGATGCTGTTTTCCATAGTGTTTGTACTAGTTTACATTTTGACCGGCAGTGTAGAAGTGTTCACTTTTCACTGTATCCATGCCAGCATCTATTTTATATATATATATATATATATATATATATATATATATATATGCCATTCTTCATTTGTTAGTTATATGCACATCAAGCATCTCTTCTCAACTTATGGCTTGTCATTGATTCATTGTTTTACAAGCTTTATTCTTTCAAAAAATCTGTACTGAACATGTAATATATGCCTACAACAGGTCTAGGCAATTGAGCTGCAACTATGATAAAATAGACTGGAATTCTTATTCTGTTGGAGGTTACATTTACATAGGAAAAAGAGATAGGGACCTATGATTACCAAGCTAGAGAGGAAACATATACAACAGGCTAGAGAGTGATAAGATTTGAGGAATAAAAACACAACAGTGAAAGAAATAGGAAGTGTCAGGAAAGGAGATTGCAATTTTAGATATTATGGCCATGAATGGCCTTACTAAAAATGTAGGCTTTGAATAAAGTTCTGCATGAGGTAAGGCATTAAACCAATAATAGTTATCAGAGGGAAGAGCATTCCAGGGAGAATACCAAGTGTCAAAGCTCCGATATAGGAGGATTACAGTTTTGGTGAGAAACATCACATGTCATTTTAACTGCATAATAAGTAAAAAAGTTGAAAGTTCATATCTTAAACTTTCTAAGTGGAGCGACATTAACAAGATGGTAGAATAGAAGTCTCCAGCACTCATTTTCCTCATAGAAAATGTCAATTTGAAACATCATCCATTCATGGCAATACATTCACCAGAGCTACAGAATCTGAAACATTACGGCACCTAGGTGGAGCACAGAGATAAGAAAAGATGCATTGAAGAGGGAAGGAAGAACATCTTCCTGTCACCCTTTACATCACCACATTCCCAAGCCTGTGCAGCATAGCATGAAGAAAGATACACTTCATTTGATGGAAGAAGATTGAAGACTTCACTGTGAACCCCAGAAGCAGGCCCACCTCTATAAACCTCAAGGCAAGGCTGGCCCTGTATAATCAGAATCCAGGCTTGCCCCTGCAGATCTAGGTCCCAAACCCACCCTAACACCAGATTGACCCCCACAGACCCAGGCACCAGGCTTGCCCATGTGGACTCAGGCACCATGCTCGTTTCCATGATCCAGGTTCCAGGCCAATCCCAGTAGCCCCAAGATTCAGGCCAGCACCCATGGACTCAGGACCCGGTCTATCCCTGAGCCAGGCTGGCACCCATGGATCCAGCATCTAGGCCCAACCCCACAGACCAAGGTTCCAAACCAGTTCACATGTCCCAGACACCAGATCTTCACCCACGGATGCAGGCACCAGGCCTAGCCTCATGTACCCAGGTTCCAGGCCCACTCGTAAACCCCAGTGTCATGCAAGCCCTTTCAGACACAAAATCTGGGCCAGCACCTGTAGACCCAAACTCCAGACCTGCCCCCACATATCCAGACAGAAGACAACTCTTGCAGATCCACATGCTAGGCCTGCCTGCTGATTGACCAAAGCACAAGTCTTGCCCACCTAAGGACTCTAGCAGCAAGCTCACCTGCAGACTCTCTCAGCCAAACCACTCAGAATCTCAGGACAGACATATTAAGAACATCTTTCCCTGCCAAAGCTAGTCTGTAAAGATTGGAAGTGTTGCCTACTTCTTCAAATGATCAGAAAGGAAATACATGTACAAAATGAATAAAATAGCCATTTGTCAAAGAGATGGAAATTAAAAGAACAAAGAAAAATTTTAGAACTGAATACAATGACTGAAAAAAATTCCTTACAGAGCTTAAAAGTAGACTTAACCAAGCAGAAGAAAGAATCAGCAAGCTTGAAGAAAGATCATTCAAAATTACCCAATCACAGGAACAAAAAGAAAAAAGAATGAAAAAGAGTGAAGAAAGGCTACAGCATTTGTGGCACGCCATCAAACAAACCAATATATGCATCACAGAAGTCTCATAGGAGTAAAGAAAGATAAAGGAGCAAAATATATTACTTAAATAAATAATGACAGAAACTTCCTAAGTATAGGGAGGTAAATGAACATCCAGATACATAAATCTCAAAAAACTCCAAATGGGTTAACCATTAAGATATCTTCAGTATAATAATAATAATTTTAAAAAAAATAAAAATAAAAAAAAAGATATCTTCAGTGAGACACAATACAATTAAATGGTCAAAAGTCAAAGAGAACTTTGAAAGCAGCAAGTGAAAAGCAACTCATCACACACAAGAGAATGAATGTAAGACTACCAGTGGATTTCTTAGTACTCAGTGAAAAAAAATATATAGTCAAATTCAGAATATTCTAAAGCTTAAATGGTAGTGCATAAATCTCTTTTAACTATTACATAAAAATTAATAAACTAAAGTATTAAAAATAACTATAGCTATAATAATACTGTAATGAATATATAATATAAAAACATGGAAATTGTGACATCAGTAACATATTGTAAGGAGGGAACACAGAAATATAAATTTTCAGATGTTATCTAAATTATGTTCTTATAGCTTAAAATCAGCTATAACTATGATATATTTTCTGTAAGCCCCATGAATATCACAAAAATGAAACCTATGGAGGATACATACAAGAAATAAAAAGAAGAAATGAAAGCATACCACTACAAAAAAATTATCAAATATTTAAAAAAAGAGAACAAAAGAGGAAAAAAGAAATAAACTATAAAACTATCAGGAAACAATTAATAAAATGGCAATAGTAAGTCCTATTCAATCAAGTTACTTTCAGTGTAAACTGACTAAAAGTTCCAATCAAAAGACAAAGAGTTATTGAATGGGTAAACATACAAGATCCAACTACAGTCATGAGTCACAAATGACATTTTGGTCAATGACATATTTACTGCATATACAATGATGGTTTCATAAGATTATAATATCATATTTTACTATAACTTTATTATATTTAAATTTGTTTAGATACACAAATACTTGCCAATGTGTTACAATTGCCCACAGTATTCAATAGAGTAACATGTTGTACACATTTGTAGCCTAGGGGCAATGGCTATACCATAAATCCTAGGAATTTAGTAGGCTGTGCCATCTGAGTTTATGTAAGTACGCTCTATGATGTTCACACAATTATGAATTCACCTAATGACGTATTTCTCAAAACATGTTCCTATCATTAAGCTACACATGACTGTAAATGTTCTTGACAAGAGACACATTGTAGCTTTAAGGACACACATATGCAGAAATTGAAGGGATGAAAAAATATCTTTTATGCAAATGCAAAGAAAAGAGAGCAGGGTAGGCTATAATTACATCAGACAAAATAGACTAAGTCAAAAACTGTCAAAAGAAACAAAGAATATTTTTATATAATAATAAAGAAATTAATTCTACAAGAGCATTTAAAAACTGTAAATACACATGCACTCAACATCAGAGAATCTTAATATATAAGGCAGGTATTAACAGTTCTGAACCAAAACTACACAGAAATTCAATAATAGAAGGGAACTTCAATTCTCCATTTTCAACAACGAAATAGAAATTAATATCAAGAAGATCTTTCAAAACCACAAAATTGCATAAAAATTATCAACTTTCTCTTGAATGACTTTGGGGTTAACAAAAAAAATAATGCAGAAATTTAAAAAAATATTTGAAATAAGCGAAATTAGAAACACAATATAACAAAATCTCAATGTAGTAAAAGCAGTGTTGAGGATAATTTATAGCACTAAATGCCTAATACAAAAAGTTAGATATCAAATTAATGATCCAACACCACAACTAGAAGAACTAGAAAAACAAGAACAAGCTTAACTCAAAGCTAATAGAAGAAAACACATCACTAAAATCGGAGTGAAACTGAAATTGAGACCCAAAAATCCATACAAAGAATCAATGAAACCAAAAGTTGGTCCCTTAAAAGGATAAACAAGATTGACAGATGTCTAGCTAGATTTACAAAGAAAACTGAGAAGATCCTAATAAAAACAATCAGAAGTGACAAAGGTGACATTTCAATCAATTGGCAAATAAAATAAAATAAAATAAAGAAGATCCTGAGACTATTTGGAACACTTCTATGCACAGAAACTATAAATTCTAGAGGCAATAAATTTGGGAAACACACAACTTGCCAAGATAGAATCAGGAAGAAATCAAAACCCTGAACAGATCAATATAGAGTTTGCAAATTGAATCAATAATAAATAACCTACCAAACAAAAAGCCACAAAGCAGATGGAGTCACAGCCAAATTCTACCAGACATGCAAGGAAGATACCAATTCTATTGACACTATTCCAAAAAATCAAAGTGGAGGAACTATGAAGTCAGCATCACTCTGACACCAAAATCTGGCAAAGATACAATGGAGAGTGATAACCAAAGTCCAAAATTCCTGATGAACATGGATGCCAAAATTCTCCAAAATACTAGCAAAATGAATCCAGCATCACATCAAAAACTAATTGACTAAGATCCAGTAGGCTTCATTCTTGGGCTGCAAGGTTAGTTCAATATATGACAATTAATAAATGTGATTCATCACATAAAAAAGAATTTCAAGAAGATATGATGATCTCAATAGACATGAAACAACCTTTCAACAAAATCCAACATCCCATCATGATAAGAACCCTCAGTAAACCAGGCACTGAAGGAATATACCTCAAAATAATGAGTGCCGTCTATGACAAACACATAGCCACATCACACAGAAAAAGCAAAAGCTGGAAACATTCCCCTTGAGAACTCAAACAAGACAAAGATGCCCACTCTCACCAATTCTATTCAACATAGTACTGGAAGTCCTAACCAGAGGAGTCAGGAAAGAAAGAAATAAAATCCATCCACATAGTAGAAGAAGTAAAACTGCCTCTCTTTGCTGATGATATGATTCTATACCTAGAAAACCCCAAAGACACCACCAAAAAGCTCCTGGAACAAATGAATGACTTCAGTAAAGTTTCAGGATACAAAATCAATGTACAAAAATCAGTAGCATTTTTATACACCAATAATATTCAACCTGATAGCCATATTAAGAACAGAATCCCATTTACTATAGTCACAGAAAATGAAATGCCTAGGAATACATCTAACCAAGGAGGTGAAATATCTCTACAGAAGAGCTACAAAACACTTCTGAAAGAAATCATAGATGACACAAAAAATGAGAAACATTCCAAGTTCACGGATTGCAAGAATCAATATCATTAAAATGGCCATACTGCCCAAAGGAATCTACAGATTTGATGCTATTCCTATCAAAACACCAATGATATTTTTCACTGAATCAGAGAAAAACTATTATAACATTCATATGGACTCAAACAGATATGTAGTCTAGTGGAACAGAATATAGAAACCAAAAACACAGCCATACACTTACAGCCATCTAATCTAATCTTCCACGAAATCAGCAAAAATATGCAATGGAGAAAGGGCTTCCTTTTCGATAAATGGTACTTGGATAGTTGGCTAGTAATATGCAGAATAATAAAACTGGATCCCTACTTCTCATCATAAACAAAAATTAATAAAAGGCAAATTAAAGATTTAAACTTAAGACCTCAAACTATAAGAATCTTAGGAAAAAAAACCAGGACACCATTCTGGATATCAGCTTTGCGAAATAATTTATCAATAACTCTTCAAAAGCAATTGCAACAAAAACAAAAATTGACAAGTGGGAACTAATTCAACTAAAGAACTTCTGCACAGCAAAATGAGCTATCAGCAGAGTAAACAGACAACCTACAGAGTGAGATAAAATTTTAGCAAATTATACATCCAACAAATGTCTAATCTGTAGAATCTATAAGAACTTAAATAATTGAACAAGAAAAAAATGCCTTGAAAAAGTTCAACACCATATTAAAATGATCATACACTATGATCAAGTTGGATATATGCCAGAGACTCAGAATGATTCAACATAAACAAATCTATAAATGTGATACACTTCATTAACAGAAGACAAGAACCATATGATCGTCTTAAGAGATGCAGCAAAAACGTTTGACAAAATTCAACATCTTTTCATGATACAAACTCTTGACAAATAAGGTAAAGAAGTGTGAACTTCAAATGTCTGAGACAGGTCTCAGTTAATTTAGAAAGGTTTCTGCCAAATTTGAGGACACGTGCTTGTGACACAGCCTCAGGAGGTCCTGACAACATGTGCCCAAGATGGGCAGAGCACAGTTTGGTTTTATACATTTTAAGGAGACATGCAACGTGAATCAACAAATGTAAGATGAACATTGGTTCAGTCTAGAAAGGCGGGACGACTCAAGGCAAAGGTGGGACAACTTGAAGTAGGGGGAGTTTCCAGGTCATAGGTAGATTAAGAGACAAATGGTTGCATTCTTTTGGGCTTCTGATTAGCCTCTCCAAAGGAGGTAATCAGATATGCATTTATCTCAGTGAAAAGAAGGGTGACTTTGAAAAGTATGGGAGGCAGCTTCGCCCTAAGTTCCCAGCTTGACTTTTCCCTTTAACTTAGTGATTTTGAGGTCCCAGGTTTTATTTTCCTTTCACAGAAGAGTGTACATAAATACACTAAGGGCCATATACAGCAAACCCACAGCTAACATCAAACTCAACTGTAAAAAGTTCAAAGCTTTTTATCTAACATCAGAAATAAGACATGATGTCTGCTCTTGCCACTTCTATTCAACATAATACTGGAAGTACTAGCCCGGGTAGTCAGGCACGAGAATAATGAATAAAAAGCAGCCAAATAGGAAAGAGAAAAGTTAAATTGTCCCTGTCAGCAAATTATATGATGTTTTATATAGAAAACTCTGGAGACTCTACCACAAAACTGTTGGAACTAATAAATTCAGTAAAGTTGTGGGATACAAAATCAGCGTATGATAATCATTAGCATTTACATACACTAACAATGAACTGTCTGTAAAAGGAATCAAGAAAGCAATCCCATTAGAATAACTACAAAATATAAATTCTTAGAAATACATTTATCCAGAAAGGGGAAAGTTCTGTACCTTGTGAAAACCATAAAACATTCATGAAAGTAATTGAAGGTATATGTAAAATGAAAGATATAACATGTCTTTGGATTTAAAGAATTTAGATTGTTAAAATGTTGAGACTACTCAAAGCAATCTACAGATTCAATGCAATCTCTTTCAAAATTCCAATGATGTTTTTTACAGAAATAGAAAAAAGAATTTTAAAACTCATATGGAATAACCACTTTAGACTGAGTAGTCATAGCCATCCTGAACAAAAATAATAAAATTGGAAGCATCAGACAACCTGACTTTAAAATCTATCACAAAGCTACAGCAATTTAAACAACATAGTACAGGCACAAAAACAGACATATAGACCAATGTGACAGAACAGAGAGCCCAGAAGTAAATCCATGAATTTATTATCAATTAATTTTCAACAAAAGTGCTAGGAACATACAATGGGGACAAAACAGTCTTTTCAATTAACGATATTGAAACAACTGAATATTCACATGCAGAATAATGAAATTAGAACCTTATCTTACATGCTATACAAAAATCAACGAAAAATGTGTTAAAGACAGAGTAATATCTGAAACTCCAAAACTACTAGAAGAAAACAGGAGAAAAACTCCATGACATTGGTCTGGGCAATTAATTTTTTTATAGGACCCCAAAAGCACAGGCAACAAAAGCAAAAAATAGGAAGAAGATTTTCTCTAAAGCTTCTGCACAGCAATGAAATAATCAAAAGAATAAAGAGATGACATAGGAAATAGTCAAAAATATTTGTAAACCATATATCTGAAGAGGGGTTAATATCTAAAATAGGCCGGGCATGGTGGCTCACGCCTGTAATCCCAGCACTTTGGGAGGCCAAGGCAGACGGATCAAGAGGTCAAGAGATTGAGACCATCCTGGCCAACATGGTGAAACCCTGCCTCTACTAAAAATACAAAAATTAGCCAGGTACGGTGGCACGTGCCTGTAGTCTCAGCTACTCGGGAGGCTGAGACAGAAGAATTGCTTGAATCCCGGAGGCAGAGGTTGCAGTGAGCTGAGATCACACCACTGCACTCCAGCTTGGTGACAGAATGAGACTCTGTCTCAAAAAAAAAAAAAAAAAAAAAAATCTAAAATACACAGGCAACTCAAACAACATAATAGTAAGAAAAGTAGTAACACAATTATAATATGAGCAAACCACTTAGTAGACATTTTAAAGATATACAAGTGGACAATAGGTATATTAAAGATGCTTAATATCACTATCTTTTAGAGAAATGCAAATTTAAAACCCAATTGATATCACCACACAACTGGTAAAATGACTATTATCAAAAAGAAAAAAATACATAAGTTTTGGTGAGGATGTGGAAAAAATGGAACCCTTGCACATTGTTGGTGGAAATGTAAATTAGAACAGCCATTATGGAAAACAATATGGAAGTTCCTCAAAAAATTAAAAATAAACTATGATCCAGCAGTCCCACTACTGGTTTTATATTCAAAGGAATTGAAATCAGTCTGATGAAGAGATATCTGCCGAGCCATATCCAGTGCAGTAGTGTTCACAATAACCAAGTTATGGAATCAACCTAGGTGTCCATTAACAGGTATGGATTAAGAAAATGTGGTATACATACACAAAAGAACACTATTCAGCTTTTAAAAAGAAAAACAACCTGTAATTGACAACAATATGGATGAACCTGGAGGACATTATGTTAAGTGAGATAAGTCAGGCACAAAAAGACAAATACTGCATGATCTCACTTATACGTAGACTCTAAAAACATTAAACTCATAAAAGTAGAGACTAGAATGATGGTCATCAGGAGTCAAAGGGAAATAGGGGGCTGGGAGATGTCAATCAAAGAACACAAAATTTTAGTTAGGAGGAATAAATTCAAAAGATCTACTATAGAACATGATGACTATAGGTAGTAAAGATGTATTGTGTTCTTGAAAATCACTAAGAGAGCAGATTTTAAGTGTTCTCACCACTCACAAAAATGATAAACATATGAGGTAACATATATGTTAATGTTTAAATTTATCCATTTAACAATGTATACATATTTCAA
Source organism: Mandrillus leucophaeus (assembly GCF_000951045.1). NCBI lineage: Eukaryota > Metazoa > Chordata > Mammalia > Primates > Cercopithecidae > Mandrillus > Mandrillus leucophaeus. Next base: position 1,148,757 of record NW_012101743.1, read on the forward strand.
AACTACATGTAGTATACTATATATATATATATATAAATTTTGTTTTGTCAACTTAGTTTTTTAACTGTGACAAAAGGTAAAGCTGTGCTTACAAAAATTATAGTCTTAAAGATATATAGTAGAACAAAAGTAGGTTGAAAATGGAGTCTGCAACAATTTCAGGAAGTTAGAAAAACACAGAGAATAAGCAAATATCAATAAAAAATTCAACAGAGAAAATAACCACAGCCATAATTTTGTTCTTTCAAAAGACTATAACATTTGATAGATTGTTGTATAGTCATACAATTACCCAGATTTGGTCATTACACACTGTATGCTTGTATCAATATATCATATATATGCCATAAATATGTATAAATATGTATCCATAAAAATTGAAAATACCTTAGAGAAGTTATAAAGAACAATTTGTACTACAAATAACATGCATTATTTTCATCACATAATTTTGAGTGAATGATGCCAGAATAATAAGTGTGCTTATGTGTATGATTCTAATTTATAAAGTTCCAAACAGAGAAAAAAATTCAAGGTTATTAGAAATCAGAATAGTAGTGGATTTATGGGGCAATGGTCAGGAGGGGACATGAGAAAGGCTTTATTGTTTCTAATAATGTTTAATGTCTTCATTTGGGTGGTAATTTCAGAGTCGTATTCTGTTTATTAAAAAATTATTTGAGCCATATACTTACGATTTATAAATTTTACTCTATATTTTACGTTTTAATCCAACCTTTTCCCCTAAGTCTCACATACAGTTTGGAGAGTATTTTGGTGGTCCCTATTACTACGGAAAAATGCATATACCAAACTTAGTAATCTTACACCCCCCCAGTAATAAACTCTGGAGAAACATACACATATGCATTGGGAGCAGAAGATACACATTTTGTACTCTATTCTGTCCTTAAGCAGAGTGGTGGGTAGAAATCTGCTTTCTAAAACATAACAAAACAAAGCAGAAAACAGTTAAAATAAATGAACAAGAGGTATTTACTACATGAATAAAATTTAGGAACAAAATTTTATAATTTTGATTCGTAAGTTCACAGCATGACATGTACAGGAACATAGCATTTACACACTATTAAACACAAAATTCACGGATTCATTATATATACACGTATGTATATGCATATATGTGTATATATATATAGATAATTATGGAAACATAGACTATAAGGATATACGCCAAACTCATGATGGTGTTTGGGTGATTGCCTCTGAAAGTGGATAGAGTGAGTCTATTTAGAAGACCAACATTTTATGTGTAACAACTTAATTCTTCCAGGTGAAAATATGTAAAGTGAGGAAACAGAATGTAAATATTTACTAATTTTCAGTTGTCGGTTTACAGGTGTTTGACACATTATTGTAAGTAGTTCTCTGTATTCTTTAAATTTTTCAAAACACTAAATGGAATAGATGATGGGAGCAAGTTGAAGAATAAAGTATGAAACAGGTGGAGAAAGTCCCCAGGCTAGAATATGTTTACAAGTGGGCTTCAGAGAAGATGAAAACTAGCTTACAAATCTGGAGAGGCTTTTGGCTCTATGCAGACTGTGTACCGCTGACATTTTCTTTCAGGAAAAGTCAGAAGGAAATGTTTGGGGAAAGCTAAGGCTTCTAGTATAGAAGTCAAAACCTGAAAACAGGAATTCTAAAACTTTAGTATGTGCCAGAATCATCTCAAAATATAGATTGATGAACTCCACCTGAGAACTTGTGAGACGAGCAAATTCTTGGGCCGCACCTCTAAAGAGAGACTGGTCAATGAGTATAAACATACAGTTAGAAGGCACACGTTTTTAGCATGTGACTATATAGCACATTTAGTATGTGCTAAATGACTATATTTAGCAACAATGTGTTGGATATTTCAAAGTAGCTTGAAGAGAGATCTTAAAATATTCCCAACACATAAAAATGATAAATACTCAAAATGATAGATACTCCCAAATATCCTGACTTGATCATTATTCATTCTATGCTTGCAACAAAATATCACATGAATCCCATACACATGTAAAATATTATGTATCAAAAAAGAAAAAAATAATGAATCAAAACTGTGGAGATGAGGGCCAGGTGACATTAATGTTCCTGATGCAGGAACCTTAGGTTGAGAATAATTCCTTTCCAATAAAGCCTTCTTTATTTGACACTTGCACAGCTGGTTCCTGCCTGCTCTCTCTAAAGCAAGCCTGACGTTTGATTTGCCGTGCTCCATCCCATACAGATACACTAGAGATACTCTTCACTGAAGAGAAAGATCAAGCAGGAAAAGTAGCTCTGCTTCACAGTAACTGAAGTAAACTCTTACCACCTATTCAGTTGTTCTGCTTGCAATGGGAACAAGAAAGATTACCAGGCACATAGGAAATTTCAGCAGAACAAAATAGAAAGAAAAATATAAATAAAAAGATGATACAAAAGAAATGAGATATTTTAGATGGCACAATATAATTATGAAAAACAAGCAAAATATTATTACCCTTAGAGGCATGACAGAACTGTGCTGTCCAATATGTTAGCCACAAACTTCGCTTGACTATACAACCAAATTTAAATTGATGTAAATTAAATAAAATTAAATATCTCAGTAGTACTTAACACGGCTCAAGTGCTCAGTAGGCACCAATGCCTAGTGGCTACTGTTTTAGACAATGCTATTTATAAATTCCATCATCACAGAGAGTTCAGTTGGGCAGTGTTGTTCCAGGAGATAGTACAGCTCACTTCTACCACTAAAATGCAAAGGTTAGAAGAATATGAAAGGTTTTTGCACCAGCATCCCCAACTACTAAAAATAACTTCTGTTGTTTATAATTACCCAGTCTATGGTACTTTGTTATTGCAACATGAAATGACTAAAACACCACATAAAGATAAGTTGTTCCATTTGACTTTAATACACAATTGAGAAAGAGTGACATCAGCAAGATGGCAGAATAGGAAGTTCCAGCTCCCATCCTTTGACATAATGAAAACCAGCGGAAACATCATCCTTTTGATAAAATGGCAAAGCACTTGGCAGATTTTCACATTCTAGTGTTTTCTGGATGGCAGAATTTAAGAGCAATACAATAGAATATTGGGTGGAAGAAATGTCTAAGCAAAGTGTTCAGAGTATGGCATGGCTTCTCTTGACAGTAAAATGTGAGAAGAGAGAAATAAATTGAAGTTGCAATTTATAATCAAAAGGAAAGCAGAATTTAAATATTTGGATAAGAGCTACAGCTACTGTGGAGATCAGTGTGTTGGCTATAGGATCTCACGTGGTCTGTGTATAGGGAGGCACATAGGGTGCTGGGAGCATGTGTAGCCAGTTTCAGGGGTCCTCGGATGAGCTGTCTTGCAAAGTTCATGGGTAGGCCTCGCTGTGGAGTCCACAAGCCAGATAGCAAGATGTGTGGCCGGCTGTGGAGAACCACACAACTGTTGCTGTGTGCCCCCTCTCCTTTTTCTTATTCATAGCTGTCCCAAGAGAAGTCAGTTGTGCCAATCTCCTCCATGTTTGGTGCAGGACAAGACAGAAGTGGTCCTCCTGGGCTGTGAATTGCAAGGTTGGGGAAGGTGAGGATCACTTTGCTCTTACATTCCTCCCTCCGTAAATGTGGGCCCAGAGGTCCTCTCTCAGCACCAAGCTGTGTTACCTTTGAGGAAGGGCGATATCAGCAAAGTGAAACTGCTCTTTTTACCCTCCTCAATGAATCCATTCTCAGATATTTTGCACCTCCATGACTCTGGAAGCTAAGCTTGACTCCAGTGCCCCCCAAAAAACTATTCTCTTCCATGAGTAATGGCCAAAATCTTTGTTTATGTCAAGGGATGAGAGCCGGAAACTCCTATTCCACCATCTTGCTGATGTCACTCCCATTTTCCATTAAGATATTCATTTCTATTTGAGACCTCATCAGAATGGTCTTTCCTAGCCACATTTACCAACATTCTGTTTATGAACACTTAGAAAATCGGCACTATTCACAACAGCAAAGACTTGGAATCAACCCAAATGTCCATCAGTGACAGACTGGATTGAAAGAAAATGTGGCACATATACACCATGGAATACTATGCAGCCATAAAAAAGGATGAGTTCGTGTCCTTTGTAGGGACATGGATGCAGCTGGAAACTATCATTCTCAGCAAACTATCGCAAGAACAGAAAACCAAACACCGCATGTTCTCACTCATAGGTGGGAACTGAACAATGAGATCACTTGAAAACAGGAAGGGGAACATCACACTTCGGGGCCTATTGTGGGGAGTGGGGAGCCGGGAGAGATAGCATTAGGAGATATACCTAATGACGACTTAATGGGTGCAGCACATCAACATGGCACATGTATACATATGTAACAAACCTGCACGTTGTGCACATGTACCCTAGAACTTAAAGTATAACAATAAAAAAAGAAAGAAAAGAGAATCGGGAATCTCTACGAAATGTGAGAGGGTTTTGTTTGTTTGTTTGTTTTGTTTTGTTTTGCTTTTTGAGACAGTGTCTCGCTCTGTCCCCCAGGCTGGAGTGCAATGGCATGATCTTGGCTCTCTGCAACCTACGCACTCAGGCTTTTTCAGCAGTTCTCCTCTTTTTCTGATCCCTCACCAGAACTCTTTACACAGTTCCAAAGCCACTTCCACATTTTTAGGTATTTGTTACAGCAACAATCCCCTCCCTGTACCAACTTCTGCTTTGTCTAGTCATGCTGCATAACAAAAGACCTCAGACTATGTAATTCATAGACAATAGAAATGTATTTCTCATGGTTCTGCAGGCTGGGATGTCCAGATCAAGTTGCCATCAGATTCAGTGTCTGGTCAGGGTTTGCTCTCTGTTTTCAAGATGACTCCCCTTGCTGCAATCTTACATAGTGGAAGAAGTGAACAAGGGATAAACTCTGTGTCCTCACATGGTGGAAGGATTTAAAAGACAGGCAGCTCTCTGAAGCCTCTGTTGTGAGGGCATTGATCCCATTCACAAGGGTGAAGACCTCATGACTTAATCACTTTCCAAAAGGCCACATCTTTTAATACAGTGAAGAGTAAGTTTCAACATACATTTTGGAGGAAAAAAAATATTCAAACCATAATAATAATATGACAGCATACCTTCATTTGCTTATCACTCAGCTTTAATATTATCAATGTATGACCTATGTTGTTTCATATATAAATGTACTCACTTTTCTTCTAAATTATTTTGATGTAAATTTCAGCCAGCATATAATTTCATCTATAAATAATGTTCATAGCATTAAACAGAATTGTTACACCTAAATGTTAACAATAATTTCTTAATATCAAAAATCTAGTTAGTGTTCAATTTTCTCTAATCATTTCACACTTTTTGTTTTCTTAGTTTGTTTCGCTAGATCAATAAAGGTTAGATTCATTTACATTATTAGGGGTACAAAGTGGGGATGTTCTTAATCTATCACCTCTTAATAATTTTTAAAAGACTTCTCTAGAGAGAAACAGTCCTTCATCAATAATTGGTTACCTTAAGAACCAGTTTCTGCAATAAATACAGACTAATTGCTGGATCGTTTTGCTCTGAAATTCTGGCATTCACCAAAAGTCAAAATATTAATTTGGTGCTATCACATCCTTCAGAGGTGACTAATGATTTTTCAATATGTTCTTTAGAACTCATAATTTTAATTATGTTGTATAATTTAATCCATTATAGTTGTTATTTTTCTTTATGCACAAATTGTCCCATTTTTGGTCAGTGAGAGACTATTCAAGTTGGCTCCTGAGCTTTGACATAATTTCAGATGTTTTTGATAGTTTTCTTGTTTTTTATCTATGAGATCTTTCCATATTATATATTTCTTGCCTCCAACTTGGAATCATCTGTTTATTTAAATAGCTCTGGTACTTTAAAGTGGAAAATAGTATTAGGAACAATGATGTAGACATTAAGGCTGTTCCTCGCTACTGGATGAACTTTTTACTGGACAGAGCTAAGGAAATAGCAATAAAATATCATGAGTTCATACTGGTATTTTCTGTTAACATCTAGGATTACATGTTTTTACTTCATTTCTTTGATTTTCTATTTGTGTTCTCTTATACTGAAGACATAGACTCCTAATTACATTATCATAGTAATATAATTACTCATTTGCTTTTTATACACATGCATATTAGTTTCATATCAATATTATTACTAACAACAAGATTACTATGTAAAAAGAGTTTCAATATAACAGCACCATCATTACTGTAACAATAAGGTTAGTAAATGCAGCTTAAGGTTTTATTGCAGTTTTTTTTTGTCTTTAGCTATATTTCACTAAGGATATATAAATTACTGTGGTTTTTATCCATTTTGTTGAGGTATAATTGACATATAAAAAGCTGCACATATTTAATGTATACATCTCAATGAGTTTGGGGATAAGTGTACACCAGTGAAACCATCACCACCATCAATTCCATAAATATATCCATCACCTCCCAATATTTCCTCCCACCCCCTTTATTATCACTGTTGTCGTTGATAAATCTTTGGTAAGAACATTTAACATAACTTCAGTAATTTTAAGTATATAATATAGCATTGGTTACTATAGTCATTATGCTGTATATCTCAATAATTTATTTATCTTGCATAAGTAAACCTTTGTACCCTTAGGTATCACCTTCCCATTTCTCCCTCCTTTCAACCCCTAAAAGCCACCATTCTCTTCTCTGCTTCTGTAAGTTTGCTATTTTAGATTCTACCTATACAGTTGATTGATCATACAATATTTGCATTTCTGAGTCTGGATTATCTTACTTAATACGGTTTCTTCCAGGTCCATTCATATTGTCACAAGTGACAGGATTTTATTTTGGAGGCCAAAGAATATTCTATTGTGTATACATACTATAATTTATTTATCCATTGTTCTGTCAATAGATATTTAGATTGTTTCCACACCGTGGCTATTGTTAATAATGCTGCAAAGATATGATATATTATAGATGCAGATATCTATACTGTATAGATATCTACAGTATAGATATCTTTTTGAGATTCTGACTTCATTTAAATGTATACCATGAAAAGGGATTGCTAAATTATGTTATTATATTTTTAATGTTTTTTTTAAATTCATATTGTTTTCCATAATTGTTATACCAATTCACATTCCCACTAACAGTGTACAAATTTTCTTCACATCTTCACCAACACTTGTTATCTTTTGTTTTTAAATAACAGCCATCCTAATGGGGGTGATGTGATATCTCATTGTGGTTTTGATTTACATTTTAGTGATGATTAATAATGTTGAACACCTTTTCATATACCCATTGGTTATTTGTATGCCTTCTTGGGAGAAATTTCTATTCAGATGGTTTGCCCATTTTTCACTTGGGCAATTTGATTTTGCTATTCCATCATATGAGTTCCTTATATATTAGATTCACTCTGTATTAGATATATGGTTTGCAAATATTTTCTTTCATTATATAGGTTGTATTTTTTTGCTGTTGATGGTTTCCTTTGCTGCACAGAAGCTTTATAGTTTTATGTAATTCAACTTATTTATTTTTGTTTTTGTTACTTGTGCTTTTGGTGCCATATTCAAAAAATCGGTGCCAAGACCAATGTTAAAAACATTTTTCCTTAAGTTTTCTTCAAAGAATTTTATGGTTTCAGGTCTTATGTATGTTTAATCCATTTTGAGTTGATTTATTGTGTATAGATGGTCCCTAACATACAATTGTTTGACTTATAATTTTTCCACTTTATGATGGTGTGAAAGTGATATGCATTTACAATGCTCCCCAGCTTGTGATGGAGTTACATCTGAATAAATTCATCATAAGTTGAAAATATCTTACATCAAAATCACACTTTCAATTTATGCTATTTTGACTTATGATGAGTTTTATTGGGACATAACCACATCAAAAGTTGAAGATCATCCATATAGTGTAAGAAAACAGTGTAAGAAAACAACTTCATTTTAATACATGTGGATATTAAGTTTATCCAGTATCATTTATTGTAGAGGCTTTCCTTTCCTCATTGGGTATTTTTAGTGCCCTTGCAGAAAATATGCTTATCACAGCTATTGTTTTAATGTGTGTATCTCCTCTAAAATTCATATTGAAACGTAGTCTTCAGTGCAACAATATTAAGAGGTAGGGTCTTTAGAAAGTGATTAAATCATGAGAGCTCCACTCTAACAAATGGGATTTGGTGCTTTTAAACAAGGGTTCAGGGAACTAGCTAACCTTTGTGCCCTTTCTACTTAAGTAAGGACACAGAATTCACCCCTTCCACCATGTGAGGAAGCAGCAAGAAGGCCCTTATCAGACACTGAATTTCAGAACCTTAATCATTAATTTTTCAGCCACTCAAATTGTGAGAAAATAAATTTTTGTTATTTATGAATTGTCCAGTCTCAGGCACTTTGTTATAGCGGTGTGAACTGATGAAGATAGAAATTGATACAAAGAAATCTGGTTTTGCCATGAGAAATACCTAAAATTGTGGACATGGCTTTGGAATTGGTAATCAGTACAGGTGAAAGAGTTTGGATATGCTTGCTAGAAAAAGCCTAGATTGCTGTGAACAAAGTGTAAGAGTGATTTGTTTGGATTTGGGAGTGGAGTGCAGTGGAGAGAGCCTAAATCTTCCTAGAAATTATCTAAGTGGTCATGAGGAGAATGCCAGTATAAGTGTGGATGGTAAGGCTATTCTGATGATGTTTTAGGTGGAAATAAGAGATATTTTACTAGAAACTGGATGAAAGGCCAACCTTACTACAAAATGGCAAAGAATCTGGCTGCATTGTGTCCATATTCCATTAATTTGTGAAGGGAAAATGTAAGAGCAATGAAATAGAATATTTGGTGGAACAAATATCTCAGCAAAGTGTTGAGGAAGTGGCATGGCTTATTTTGACCACTTGTCACTAAAATATGAAAATGGAGAAATGAATTACAGATGAAATTTATAATCAAAAGGAAAGCAGAACTTAAAAATTTGAAAAATTCTCAACCTGGCCATGTAAAGAATAGAAAAGGGTATTCAGGAAAGAACACCAAGGCTATGGAGAGAAGGAAACCAGACTCTATTCATAAGGACAATGGAAGAATGACCCCAAAGGCATTGCAGAGATCTTCAAGACTGCCACTCCCACCAAAGGCCCAGAATTCTAAGTTTTGAGGGCATACTTCATGATTCTCCTCCATGCATTCTGGTTCAATGGCTCCTCAGTGACTCTATCTGTGGCTCAAATAGGCACAAGGATGGCTTGGACTGCCACTCCAGAGAACACCAGTAGTAAATCTTGGTGGTGTTAACATGATGCAAACTTTGCTGACATTGTGGACACATGACCACCTTCACCTAGATTTCAAAGGATGCCTTAAAGAGCTTTGGGGTCCAGACAAAGAACTGCCAGAAGGGAGGGCTGCCATCGAGGATCCCAATAAAGCAATGCCTAGCAGAGCCATGTGGTAAGGCTTCCACAGAGAGTCCCCAATAAAACAATATCCAGCAGAGCTGTGAGTCTGGGACTACCACAAAGAGCACCGACTGTAGCAATGCCTAGTGAAGCCTTAAGGGCATGGACATCTCCAAGACCTAAAACCAGTATAGCCATCAACATGCAACTTCAGCCTGAGAAAACTGTTGGCATGTGACTCCAACATGTGGGAGCTGATGTGTGGGATGCAACCACCAAAGCCATGGGAGTGAGTCTTCCCAGGGGCTTGGGGACACAACTCCACACCATTGTTTCCAGAAAGGAGGGCCTGGAGTCAAAGATTATTCTTAAACTTCAAGATGTAATGTTGCTTTCCTTGTTGGGTTTTAGACTCACTTGGGACGAATTACTCCTTTTCTCTTGCCTATTTTTCACTTTTGGAATGGGAATGTCTACCACATGTCTGTTACAACATTGTATTTTGGAAGCACATAAATTGCTTGATTTCACAGGGTCACAGGTGAAAAGCAGTTTGCCTCTGGATAAATCATACATTGAATCTCATCTGTATTTGATTTAGGTGATATTTGGATGAGACTCTGGACTTTGAAAGTATGTGTTGATAGTGAAACAATTTAAGACTTTGGGTACTATTGGGATGAAATGAATATATTTTGTATATGAGAAAGCCATAAATTTTGGAGGTCCAGAGGCAAAATGTTTTGGTTTGAATATTTGTGTCCATCTAGAATTCATGTTAAAATTTAATTGTCATTGTGGTGGTTCTAAGACGTGAGGCCTTTTGGGAAGTCATTAAGTCATGAAAGCTCCACCCTCATGAATGGGATAAAAAGCATTACAAGAGAGGCTTCAGACAGCTGGCTGGCTTTTTTTATCCTTCTACCATGTGAGGACACCACAGAGTTTACACCTTTTTCACCCCTTCCACTATGTAAGATTGCAGCAAGAGGAGTCATCTTGAAAGCAGAGAGCAAGTCCTGACCAGACACTGAATCTGCTGGCAACTTGATCTTGGACTTCCCAGCCTCCAGAACCATGAAAAATAAATTTACATTGTTTATGAATTACTCGGTCTGAGGTATTTTGTTATAGGACCACAAATGAGTGAAGACAATTGCTCTCACTAATTTCATATTGATTTGAAGCTTTCTATAATACAAGTTTAAAAAGTTGACATTGTAACCATTAACCAGGAATATCATACGACCACACAGGTATGACCAGACCATACAAACCGCTTTTAAAGCGAGAAAACTATGATTGCAAAATTAAAACCCCTATAGAGGGCTGGGCGCAGTGGCTCACACTTGTAATCCCAGCACTTTGGGAGGCCAAGGCGGGCAGATCACTTGAAGTCAGGAGTTTGAGACCAGCCTGGCGAACATGGTGAAACTGCGTCTCTACTAAAAATACCAAAATTAGCCAGGCATGTTGGCAAGTGCCTATAGTCCCAACTACTCAAGAGGCTGAAGCAAGAAAATCACTTGAACCTGGGATGCAGAGGTTGCAGTGAGCCGAGATGACACCACTGTACTCCAGCCTGGGGGACAGAGCGAGACACCATCTCAAAAAGAAATAATAATAATAAGAAGAAGAAGACCTCTGTAGAGACAGAATAATTAAATTGAGGAGATCTCCAAAACTATGGAACAAAGATGTAAAAATGTGTCCAAAAATATAGAAAGAATCAACATAGGAATTACAATATCCACCTAATAGATGTTTCAGAACAAAAGTGAGAGAAAATAAAAGTGAAGGAATAAATAAATAATACAATAAAATTTCCCACAGTATAAAGACATGAATCCTGAAATTATTTGAGCCTAGTAAGAAATCCACTTAATTAATGACAAAATACTCACATCATTATACATGCTTTTGAATTTTCAAAGCGCCATTGATGAGAATAAGCTCCTAAACACTTCTACAGAGAAAACATGAATCATCTATGTAGAAATTAAAATTGGGCTGGCTTGAAACTTTATATCTGCAATAGTGGAGTGAGGGTTTCAAAGCTCTAAAAACTATTACTCGCCAATTAGAATTAAATGCCAAACATGAGAACATAATTAAAACACAGCCTTAGTTTTGGTTCCCATGAAAAAGATTCCAACAGACAGTTATAGGCAAAGGGTTTTTGGCAAGCATTCTGAAATAAAGCAGGAAGGTAGACAGAGAAGCAGGCCACAATGAAGTTGCAACCAATACCTGAGCAGGTCCTATGGAAAACTCGAGCTGTGATCACCCTTTAGAGATGTTCCTACTTGAAGCAATGGGGCTATGCCTTTGTATCTTTGAATAGTCATTTGATGTAATTCAACAGCTTGAAGATGGCATACATTCAGGTCATTCTCTGTGATCAAGGGCAATTCTTGTGGGGGAGACGGATAAATAGAGGAAGGATCTACAGATTACCCAACACTACAGATTACCCTCTGTATATGTATTTCTTCGTCTTCATGCTGCTGATAAAGACATACCCGAGACTGAGCAATTTACAAAGGAAAGAGGTTTAATTGGACTTACAGTTCCACGTGTCTGGGGACGCCTCACAATCATGGCGGAAGACAAGGAGGAGCAAGTCACATCTTACCTGGATGGCAGCAAGCAAAGAGAGCTTGTGCAGGAAAACTCCCTTTTATAATAACCATCAGATCTCGTGAGACTCATTTACTGTAATGAGAACAGCACAGGAAAACCTTCCCCAAGGTTCAATCACCTTCTGCCAGTTTCCTCCCATAACACATGAGAATTCAAGATGAGTGAGATTTGGGTGGGGACACAGCCAAACCTTATCAGTATAGGTCATACATTCTTGCTTTTTAAAATAATTTCCCCATCTAAGAAGAGTTCTTCAGCATTCTAGATTGTTCTGTTTTCAAGTGAAACATAGAAGTATTGATAAGACAGAATACTGGTAATTCTACACTGCTACAACTGATATTAAGGCTATAACTGACAATCAATAGTCCCTTTTTCTGTTATCAATTCCACATTTCCCTCACTGGAGAGTAGCACCTTTGCCAGTCTAGTCAGCTTGCTTGGTGGTGTGACCCAGACTGTTATCTTCAAGGGGACTGAGCCTTTATTCACCATGTCCTTCTCATATTATATTTGCTGTTATTGTCCATTTACAATTAAAACTGAATATGGGACCAGCAAGTTAGCCCTGAGCATCAAACATATTCCTCTCTGCTCCCACTGTGTAATAGCAGCACTATCTCTCTTCCTGATGACTGGGGTCAATTATCTCTGCCAGTAGATAACTCCTTTCCTTGCCTGATGATCTTATGGCATGAAGAGTCCAAAGTGAACAAGTGATAGGTATAACTTAAACTCAAATAAAACTTATACCTTTGAAGTGCCAAAGAAATATTGCATCAAACATCAGGCCACCCTTCCACTGGTATCACATCCAGTGATGAAAGTTTTAATAACTGCATCATAACATACTAAGGGCTATCCATACTCCACATGCCGCCATAGATAGGATTACTCATTGCTAGCTGGATTGCCAAATAACCCAGGTCTGAAATACAATTTTAGTATCTGTGCCTGCTTCCTAGGATTATTCCTGGCACCAACATTCTTAGAAATTTAAATAGAACAAACACTTCAATTAGAGAAATATAAATAAAAATCCCCAATGATATACCACTTCATACCCACTAGAATGGCTAAAATTTAAAAAGCTGACAGCACCAAGTGTTAGCAAGGATCTCATACAACTGTAAGTCATATAAATTGCTGGTATACAATCACTATGGAAAATAGTTTCATTTTCTGATAATTTACCATGTATTTAACATAGGAGGCAGCAATTCCATTTCCAGGTATTTAGTCAAGAGAAATAGAAACAAAGGAAAATTGAGGCAGATAGTGTATGTTTCCTTTCAGCTCCACAAAAAGACCTGCACTTAGTAGCTTTATTCATTATACCACAAAACTGTAAACAACTCTAATGTCTATCAATAGAAGAATGAATAAACAAACTCTAGTATATTTGTACAGTGGAATATTATTCAATAACAAATAGGAAGCAAATGTTGATGCACACAAAAACCTGGATGAACTTAGAAAGCCTTATGTTGAGCAAAAGAAGACTGAAAAAAGGTGAGTGCATACTGCATGATTCCATTTATATGAAATTTAGAACATGCAGAGGTAATTTATAGTTAGTTTGGGGTGGAGGTGAGAATGAGTACTTCAGAGATGTAGGATGAGGTTTTCTATGGTGATGATAATGTTCTATATTTTAATTAAGGTGGCAGTTCTATGGGTACAAAATCATACCTTACATAATGATAGAGATACATTCTGAGAAGTGTGTCATTGGGCAATTTTGTCTTGGTGCAAACATCACAGTTTATACAAACCTAGATGGTATCACCTTCTACACACATAGGCTTTATGATATAGCCTTTTGCTCCTTGGCTACAAACCTATACAGCAGGTTACTGTACTGAATACTGTAGGAAATTGCAACACAGTGGTAAGTATTTGTGTATCTAAACATATCTAAATGCAGAAAAGGTATAGTAAAAATACTGTATAAAAGATAAAAATAGTACGCCTATATAGGGCACTGACCATGGATGCAGCTTGTGGGAGTGGAAATTGCTCTGGGTATGTCAGTGAGTGAGTGGTGAGGGAATGTGATGGCCTAGGACATTACTGCACACTACTGTAGAATTTATAAACACCGTACACTTAGGCTACATTAAATGTACTTAAAAATATTTTTTCAAAAATAAATTAACCTTATCTTGCTGTAACATTTTTACTTTATGAATTTCAATTTTTTTAACTATTTGATTCTTTGGTAACAACACTTAGCTTGAAACAAACATTGAAAAGCTGTAAAAAAAATTCTGTGTATTCTTATTCTAGAAGATTTTTTCTACTTTCAATTTTTTTATTTTTATTTTTTTACTTCTTAAACTTTTTTATTAAATACTAGGGTATAAACACATATATTAGACTAGGCCTACACATAGTTACAATAATCAACTATCACTGTCTTCCACCTCCACATCTTGTTCTACTGGAAAATCTTCAAGGACAGTAACACACATGGAGCCTATGATAACGATGCCTTCTTTTGGAATACCTCCTGAAAGACCTTCCTGAGGTTGCTTTACAGTTACCTTTTTTTCTAAATAGAAGAAGTGCACTCTTAAATAATAATAAAAAGTATACTAAATACATAAACCAGTAACACAGTTGTTTATCCTCATTATCAAGTGTTATGTAGGGTACCTAATTGTATGTGCTCTACTTTTGTATGGCTGGCAGAGTTATGGGTTTATTCATACCAGCATCACCACAATCACATGAGTAAAGTATTATGCTACAATGTTACAATGGCTACAGTGTCACTATGTGATAGGAATGATTAAGCTCATTATAATATTATGGGATCACCTTCATATTACGCTGTCCATTGATGACTGAAATATGATTATGTGGTGCATGATAGTATATATTTTCAAAACTCTTTGAACTGTACATTTATATATGTTCATTTTATTTTATGTAAACTGTATGTATACACAATACACACAAACATATATACACATATATAAATAATGTCTTAACTTTTGCCTTTAAGAAACTAAATAAACTGTCTATTAATCTAATATTATGCAATGTGTTGGGTTCCAATATTTTAAATGTATTTATTATTACTAATTAGTAAGGGTGGCTCTACTGTAAAT
Source organism: Mandrillus leucophaeus (assembly GCF_000951045.1). Taxonomy (NCBI): domain Eukaryota; kingdom Metazoa; phylum Chordata; class Mammalia; order Primates; family Cercopithecidae; genus Mandrillus; species Mandrillus leucophaeus. The sequence continues at coordinate 1,163,935 of NW_012101743.1, forward strand.
CTTCTCTAATTACTTTCAGAAATGAAAAATAGTGGTATGGTATACCAAGTTCCCTTAGTATATTTCAAATGGCATTGTCTTTTTTTTTTTTTTCAAAAGTGCTTATAAATGCTTTTAGAAAAATACAGCATAAAAATAGGATACCTATATAATAATCTGATTGGGAGAAATGGGATTTTCAGAATAAAAATGATCATTTCTTAATTAACAATAACACAATCCCTTAGCATATCTCATAGCCACTTAATTTAGACAGCCTTAGCCCTGTCTCGTATGATATGTGTGTGCTTGTGCATGCACACATGTAATTCCTATGGGTCTAAAAGATCATACTGAACTACATCTCTCAGTCTCACTTCTCTGGTTCCAAAAGTTATTACGACTGCCTTTCAGGCAAATTTCACTGCCTCTCTATAATTTAACTCTGCAGGAGTCTGGGGATTTGATGGTAAAGTCATTACTCATTAGACAGATTTGTAAGGAATAATTTTTAATTATGTAGAATGAGCGTAGGAATGAAAACATTGCAATCAGAACAGTGGAAAACATTAAATTACTTGGTATACACTAATGGAAACCGTTGGAGATAAAGACCTTCCTCTTTCCCTACTCCCACTTACACCTTTTAGAAATAAACAGGAATTTGCGAACACATTTACAGAAGTACAGAAATACGAAAATCCAAAACAACTTGTAGTCTTAAAGATCTGTGAAATTCAATAGCAGCATTAAATATGCCACATGAACCATCTCTGCAGTTTAGTGTAGCAATCTTTTAAAAACTCTCTTGGATGTGAACAATAGTTTCTTAGTACTAGACCTGACTCCTCCAGGAGGACAAAGAGTTCTTGAGATGAACATCTCAGAAAAATCTTTCTTTGCAGTCTCTCTTCTCTTCTAGCACATTCTTATCACCACTACTATGTGAACTATGTGAAGAAAGCAGGCAACAAATACCACCTTTTTTTTTTTTTTTTTTTTTGAGATGGAGTCTGGCCCTGTCACCCAGGCTGGAGTACAATGGCGCGATCTTGGCTCACTGCAACCTCCACCTCCTGGGTTCAAATCATTCTCCTGCCCCAGCCTCCTGAGTAGCTGGGATTACAGACAAACACCACCACGTCCAACTAACTTTTGTATTTTCAGTAGAGACGGGTTTTCACCATATTGGCCAGGCTGGTCTCAAACTCCTGACTTCGTGATCCGCCCGCCTTGGCCTCCCAAAGTGCTGGGATTACAGGCGTGAGCCACTGTGACCAGCCAAATACCACCTTTTGATTGCTATGTAACTCAAGGAATCCCTGATCAATGTTGAGTAAGCAGCCGGACCCTAAGCTAGATAACATGAAAGCAGATTTACATTAAGAATAACCTAGAATTTTGTGTCAAAAGGGTTATTCCCAGGCTATGTGAACACTGAACAGATTCAAGAGATTTCTGTGCCCTTTGATTTTCTTTCTTCAACCTTATTAATATCTCTAAATCATTGTAACTATGAACTTAAATTAAGCCCTTGCCAGAGAAGTCCCATTGAAGGACATTTTAGCAGCCAGTGAGGGAAGCCCATTTTGCTTTGCTTCTGCTCTCATTCTGTGCTATTAGAGGCTGCCTAAGTAATCTAAATCGAATGAAGCTGAAGTTAAATGGCTACCCTGATCAAATGACTCAAAATATTTGCATCATTTCCCTTGAGAAGTCCTGACATTTGCCATAAAGCAGTACATCATGCATGAAATGCCCACGCCTGAAAGTTGAGAAAGATGTTTTTCTAAATGGAATTTGTACCTTTTCAAATGGTTGCCACCCACCTTGAGAAGAGAAAATGAGTCCATATTACTCTTATTTCTTGAGTTCCAGGGTAATTTCCACCAAATATACTCCTACCTGAGGCAGATTTTGCCTCCTAGAGTATCACTTAGATTCCTAAGAACTGTTGACTACGTGTACTGAAACAATATTCAGAATTATGTTTTTGATATAACATACATTGTGTCCTTCAAGGGAACAATTTATCTCTACACTTTTCTAAAATAAACCAAGAAAATAACATTCTGCACTGCATCTTGGGCATTCTAAATGCCTAAGCTGAATCAAAGCTGCCTTTAGGCTCCCCTGTTATCCCTTTGTCTATTTTAGTCTCTGTGGCTCTGAACAATCAGACTTTGGGGAAAAAAACAGCCATTTTTAATTGAAACATTAATTAGTACACTTCTAATCAAAAATCTCTTGTTTAGAAATCTTCCATTCTCCGAAAAGCATGCAATTAAGCCCTAACAATTATGACAAGGCTTACAATTTAACTCTAAATTTATCCAACATTTTTAAATGAACTTCTAATTTTAGAATAGCTTTAGATTTACAGAAAAGTTGTGAAGGTAATACAGTGAGTTTTGATGTACTTTACACTCAGTTTCTTTTATTATTAACATCTGACATCAGTTGGGTATCACTATCATAATTAATGAACAAATAGTGATATGTTATTATAACTAAACTCCATACTTTCGATTTCCACTGTGTTTACATAATCTCTTTTTCTGTTCTGAATCCCACCTAGGATACTACTTTATACTTAGTTGTCACATCTAAAACTATTTTTTGTGGCTTGCAAATATACACTTTTTCTTTGTTAATCTAGCTACTGGTCTATTAATCTTGTTTATCCTTTCAAATAACAAACTTTTGTTTTTGCTGATTGTATGGATTTTTCATTCTCAATTTTCTTCAGCTACAGTCTGATTTTGGTTATTTCTTTTCTTCTAGCATTGGAGTCAGTTTGTTTTTGTTCTTCTGGTTCCTTTAGATGTGATATTAGATTGTTAATTTGAGATCTTTCTAACTTTTTGAGGTAAGTTTGTAATGCTATAAACTTTCCTCTTAACAGTGTTTTTGTTGCTTCCCAGAGATTTTGATATGTTGTGTCTCTCATTTCATTTATTTCAAAGATTTGTTTTAATTTCTCCCCTAATTTCTTTGTTTACCCAAAAGCTAAGCAAATTGTTAATTTCCATGCAATTGGGTGGTTCTGAGACATTTTCTTGGTATTGATTTCTATTTTTATTCCACTGTGGTCCAAGAGTATGGTTGGTATGATTTTGATTTTTTTTAATTTATTGAGAGTTGCTTTATGGCCAAGCATGTGGTCAATCTTGGTGTCATGCTCCATGATTCACTTTTTCTGGTAACTGAAAATGGTGTTGTATTTTCAATTTTGTTGTCTATGTATTTATTACTAGTATATAGAAATACACTTGGTTTTATATGGTTTATTTTATACTGCAACCTTGCTAAACTTGCTTATTACTTCTAGAAGGTTTTGTGGGGTTTGGGGGTAGATTCCTTGGGATGCTTTACATAGAAAATCATGTCATCTGAAAATGGGGACAGTTTTATTTTTTCCTTTCTAAACTGTATGCCTTTTTCTTTTCTTGCTTTACCACACTGGCTTCCAGCAGTATTCGAATAAGGGCAGTGAAAACAGATATCCTTGCCTTGTGTCCCATCTTAAGTATAATGTTAAAGGCAGATTTTTATGGATGCTCTTTATCAAATTGAGGAAGTTTCCTTGTATTCCTCTCTTTCTGAGAATTTTATCATCAAAAGACATCAATTTTTCTCAATATTTTTCTTCATTAATTGATATCATGTGATGTTTCTTCTTCAATCTGTTAATATGATTGATATGTTACAGCAAATTTTTTTAAAAACTGTTGATATGGCCTTTCAGCCCTGGAATAAACAACATTTAGTCATGCTGTACAATTCTCCTTATACATTGCTAAATTCTATTTATTAAGGATATTTGTATCGGTATTCATAGATTTTAAGTGTGTAGTTTTTTTTGTTTTTTGTTTTTTTTTGGAGATGGAGTGTCACTCTGTCGCTCAGGCTAGAGTGCAGTGGCACAATCTTGGCTCACTGCAACCTCTGCCTCCCAGGTTCAAGAATTCTCCCAAGTAGCTGGGACTACAAGCACACGCCACCACGTCCAGCTAATTTTTGTATTTTTAGTAGAGATGGGGTTTCACCATATTGGTCAGGCTGGTCTCGAACTCCTGGCCTCAGAAGATCCACCCGCCTCAGCCTCCCAAAGTGCTGGGATTACAGGCGTGAGCCACCACGCTTGGCCCCATAGTTTTCTTTTATGCAGTCTTTTTCAGGTTGGTATCAAGTGAATACTGACCTCCTAAAATGAGCTGGCAAGTAGTTTTTCCTCTTCTATTTTCTGGAAGAAATTTTCAGTAGAGTTCTCACGTCAAACCATCTATACCTAGAAATATCCTTTTTGGCAGTTTTTAAATTACAAAACCAATTCCTCAAATAGTTGTAGTGCAGTTCAAATTATTTGATATTCAGTGAGTTGTGGTAGTTTATGTTTTTCAAATGATTGTTCCATTTCATTTAAATAATCAAATTTTTATGTGTAAAGTGTTTGTAACATTTGCTTATTATACTTTTGATGTCTTCAGGTCTGTAGTTAAACGTTTTATTCTTAACATTGGTGATTCGTGTTTTTTCTTTTTTTCTTTTCCTTGTCAGTATTACTAGAGATTTACCAATCTTATTAAGTTTTCCAACCAAATAACTTTTTTTTTTTTAAACTAAGGTTCTCCATAGTTTTCTTGTTTTCAATTCCACTGGTTTACATTCTTGTGTTTTATCATTTTCTTCCTTCTGTTTGCATTGGGTTTACTTTGCTCTCCTTTATCTAGATTCTTGAGGGAGGAAATTAGGTTATCAAGTTGAAGCCTATATAATTCACCCACAGTTGCCACCACATTGCACAACTCTGAGGAGCATCGAAGTGTTCAATGGGAAAAGTGCACATTAGAGATTTGCTATGCAGTGGCCCTATTCTCAGTAATATAGGAAAACTAAATACCAACAAATGTGTTCGATAACAATTGTATATCAGTAACCCAACAACGATTCAATTGTTGTCTTTTTTCTTTGAAAATGAATAAATCTATTCATATTAGGAGTTATTATGGTGTCTTTAAAAATATTTCAATAAAAATACTACATTTTTTGCTCCTGGCAGATATCACCATATCTACCATTCAAATTTTTGTTAATAGCTAAATAAACTAAATTTTGCCCTTTAACACTTCTTGTGAATATTTTCTGAAACTTCCAGCGTTTCATAATATAAAATATAATTCATATATCTAAATTAGGTTTGCTAAACATTTCTCTTGCCTGCATCTGCTCTTAGATTGCAAATTGTCAATTGTGCTCAATAAAAACCATTTTACTGGTTTTTAAAAAATAACCTCTCACAATTATTGGTTTAAAAGAGGGGGTGGGAGGTATAGTAATTGTTTTAATAGTTGGCTTCTAGGAAACTAAAAGCTGCAAGACTAATTAAAAGGATATATTCAACAAATTACATGGAGTTACAATTGATCGAAGTTGGCAAATAATTGGCTGCGTAGGCAAGGGGGTAGGAGAAGTCAAAGATTATTTCATTTTTAAGTCTCTGTGACTGAGAGCTGCTTGACTATTAAAAGAAATAGGAAACACAGAAAAAAAGCTAAACAAATAAAGATAGACCATAACATCCAAGTAGAGATATTCAACTCAGCAGGTCTTTGCAATATTAGGAAGTAGTGATGATCAGAATCATAGAAATTATACCTTCAACAAGTTTATTGAAATTTTATTGATTAGGTGTCAGGTGCTGTGCTCTGCTATGGAATACATTTACACAAAAGGTAGTCTGGCAGTCCCTGACACTGAATGAGACTATACAGGATGAGTATAAGGAGAGAAGAGCCCAACCACATGCTTATGTCATTTACACTTAGGGTATGGGAAAAGGGAAGGGGGAGATGGAAAAGTAAAAAGGTAACCAAAGAACCGGGAGAATGCGATACAACAGAAGCTACAAGAGGAGAGAATTTCTAAGGAGGGACGATAAACAGCAAAAGAATTCATAGAGAGTTTGAAGGTACTGAGGAAAAACAGGACATGGATGTGTGTGTAGGAGATAACTCATGCTAATAATATTTATTGAACACTAAATATTTCACATGCATTATGTCACTTAATATTCGCTACAATTCTATAAGAAAAGACATTATTGTAACCATTTTACATATTGAGAAAATTGAGGTTTCTTAAAGAAAACCAGAGCCAGACAGTAGTTAAAGTAGTAAAAACATATTTACTCAGGATCTACTGTAATAGGAAAAAAAGAGATCTCAGTACATAGCTGAGCTCAATTCTCAATTTAGCAGGATACGTGAGAACTTATAGCCAAGGAACAGAGTTTGGCGTGGGGTTGTTGAATGGAAAATTACTACTAAGAAACATCAATGGTAGGGAATTCCTAGTTAGATTGACTTAGGACTCTTGCTGAAGGTAAGACAGGGTTATCCAATATCAAGGGTAGGGGAAAAGAAATTTGACCAAATACTGAACATAATGAAATACTAAGGGTGGGAAACTCTCTCCAAACTGATATAGAAGACCAAAATATGCCATCTTGAAATATATTTGTGGAGTACATGAACGTGCCACTCGCAAATATGCTCCTTTTGCCGTAAGGATTAGTTTGAGCTGATTTTTTTCAGTAACTGCAAACACAGAAGAAACTCTGAAAACAAAATAGAAGTTACTATTTTGTAAGATAAATTTACGTATATAAAGAAAATCTCCATCAATCTATTATTGTACCAGGATAAGAAGGATGACTCTATATCACTAAAGACCCTTATCAGTGGAGAAGATAGCAAGTTAAACTTACATAGCAAACTATACACTTATTTATTTTGCTTTCTCTGGTCCTATTCTTATTATTGTTCTCTCCAATATCTTTCCTTCTCTGTTTCAGCAGACAATGATATTTAAGTCTGAATTCAAAGCCACCTTTTTAATATTGAGTCATTTCTCTGGGCGTCTCTCACATATGCACGAGGTTTATATGTTATCGAACTTTCATTTGATGTTTTCTTGTTATTCTGTCTTTAGTTATGAGAGTCTGTTTCAACTAACAACTATGAATGGTAGAGAAAAAGTTATGTTTCCTGCCCTACATTGACTTAATAGGATTCTTGTTCCAACTGAACTAGGAGGTCTGAAGACAAGGCCCAAGCTGAGACTTAGTCAAAAACAGGTCTCAAACGATTTCCTCTAAAGTTTGGTCAAGGAGAGAGTATTTTTTCGGCTCAATGTTTAACTTTGCTGAAGGAAAATAGTAGAGCAGGAGTTTAATCTCATCTCTGGTTCCTCCTAGATTCATCTACTTCTTAACCTCAGAATAAAGTTTCAATCAGTGTGAGCAGAAGCCATATTAGAAGGGAGTTAATGCAGTTGTTTCCAAACTTTGCTACAGATTGTGAAGAACAGCTGATAGTCATTATAAAAAGCTCAATGCCCAAGTCACAATGCCAATGCCAATTAAATCAGAATGTATCTTTCAGAATTTTTTAAAGTTCATCACATGATTTCAACATGCAGCAAAGTCTGAGAACCACTGGGCTAGTAAGTAGGCCAAAGAGAGAAAAGAGCAGTATAGAATATGCCTTCAACAAATTTGCTGCTAAAAAGAGGGGAATTAAATTAGTTGGGTGTGATGGCACGCACCTGTAGTCACAGCTACTTGGGAGGCTGAGGCAGGAGGATTGCTTGAACCTAAGAGTTCAAGATTTCAGTGAGCAATGTTTATGCCACTGCACTCCAACCTACGCAACAGAGTGAGACCCTGTCTAAAAAAAATTAAAATTAAATGAAGGGAAGTAAGCTAGGCAAGTTAAGAGTGATGGGGAAATATAACTAAGAGAAACAAAATAAGTATTTTCCTAACCCAGAAAATCTTTCTACAAAGGTAGGAGAGACAAAAACAAGCTTTATTATTGAATAAATATTAAAGTAGAATGTCATGCAAATCACAGGCAATCTGTTAAGACATTACAAAGAAAAACTAAATTTTACCCTTTTATATAGCCAAGCAGCTACAATTCATTATGTATATGTTTTTAAGATAAACAGTAAGTAGTCTTCACATAAGAAGATTCCACAACACCTTTTGTCACACATAATTCATCATAACTTTATCATAAAAACTGGGGAAATTCCCTTTATTAGTTGAATGCCTTTGTGTGAACACCTTAGTTTGTCTTTAGTTTGACACTTCCTATATCTTAATAACAGGAGGTAGTTTTGCAAATTGGATGGAGGCTCCCGTTGAAGTTAGGCTCTTCCCCTCCCACAGGAGGTAAGGAAGTTATCTCTCTTGATGTTTACGTTTCAGAAAGATGGCTTCCAGGTCCTTGAAATATTACTGAGTTGTAAGACTGACGAGAGTGTTATTCAGTGATTGTAAAGATTTACATGCATTCAAAAAGAACATAGAAAGAAGTTCTCAAACATTAGAGAGAGGAGAAGAGCCTTTTCTTATTTTCAACAGAGAGAATTAAGCCTCTTATTTTAAATTTGTATGTGTAATTTCAGGAGATATCAGAATTAAGGAGATTTTTTTTTCCAATCTTACATGGAAAAATGTAAAGAGGTGTGCATGCTGAGGGTAAAAGACTATGGGAGAAGAGGGCATTGAATATGCAAGAGGATAGAGGTATTGATGGCACAAGGTTCCAGAGCAGGAGATAAGTGGTGACTTCAAAATTCTAAGTAAAGTACTAAGTTCAGGCTGGGAGAAGGGAAACTGCTTTCCTGAAATGAGGGAGTGAAGATGCAGAAATATGACCTTATGGAGAAAGGGTGATTACCTGTCTTCATCCTATGGAATCTACAATGTTCTTACATGAGCATCATCTCCAGGGACTGGAGCTTACTTTCAACAGTCACAGTCCAGTGGTGGCATGTTTCTGGAGGATGCAATTAGCAGCAGTATTTCTCTAATCATCACCATTGGATGAGTAAAATTATAAAAGACTATGCCAACAATTTATTTGCTTATATTAATATCATCAAAATATGCTGCAGTCATTATCAGAGGCTTTTCATTTCCAAAGTATCCAGGGCCTTGTAATTGACAGTAGGGAACTCTGTGGGATGTGTCAAAGCCAAGTTGACAGAGATCTTTCTATTTTTCTCTAAGATTTGTTTTATATATGTGAGAGATCAAACAAAATTATTCCTGAAAAATATAAATAAAATAAATTAAATGCAACTCAAAGAGGTCTGTTGTCTATTCCTATTGCCCCTCCAGGTTTTCCCCAAGGTCACTTTAATCATCCTGTTTTAAGTGAAGTTATTGTATTTTCATGTATTTAAATTAATTAATTGAAAATGTTGTCATCCGAAAGATGACTAGGATGGCTAAATAGTAGAAAGGAGAGCCTTATTGGTGATATTGGTTTGCAAGCCAGTAAGTGAAAGTCTCCAGCATGCATTGAGGATGTTCTCTTTGAAGAGGGAAAGCCAAATTGGGTTTCAAGCTTCACAGGTTCCATATCACACAATAGAGTCACACATTTTCATCAGGTTAGGAAGAAAAGTTAAATTACATTTATGAGTGGAGCCAAGCACCTGTGCAATGGGTAAACATACATGTAACATACATTAAAGTGAGATGGAACTTGGTTCTTTATGTCAAAAGATGAACTACAGGATACAAAGACAGTTTGTGTGCAGCCTCTATAAGCTGGCTGAAAATGACTTAAGGTCTATGATTTCTTATTGGAGAAGAATATTTGTAAGGCCAGTCCTCCATCCAATCAGAGGTGTAGTGGTCTGGGTTCTAAACCAGCCTGGTAGTTCCTATTGTTAGGGAGTTTGGGGAGTATTTAAAAATTTGCCATGCCAGTCAGCCCCTGAACCCTCAACCCACAGGTAATATTTTTTAACCTTAGGGTCCCTGTTAGTTGATAAAGGGCCATCTCTTTTGGTCTCTCAGATCACAGTGTTAAAGGTAAAATCGTAGATGAAAAACCAGATCTGTGTAGAATTTTATGCCAATGTGGATATGGTGAATTAAGGTCAAAGCCAAAAGGCCTAACAGGATTTTGCAGTGGCAGCTTGAAGCAGGAGAAAAAACACACTGCTAATGCTTCTAATGTGAACCTTTTTCGTACTTTTACTTGGGCTATCTGGGGTAATCCTCTTAGTTAATCTTTCTTCGCCTCAGTTTCCTCATTTGTATAACTAAAGTATTGGATTCCATTATTTATCCTCCAACTTCTACTGAGAAAGAAAAAATAAATAAAGAAAAATGGTTTAAACTGCAGCATAAGAAGTTAGGACTGGATATGAGACAAAAAAATGTCCAAAGTATTGCAGCTATACTAGGAGAATCATTGACAATCTTCCTTGGATTTTTTTTTTAAACAGGAAATCTCCATATGTGTAAAAAGATTGTACATAAAGGTACAAGAAAGAGTCTTATTTGGTGGTCCCTCCTGGCCAAGAATATAACCCATTCCACGGCAAATAAGCAAAGAAAATATTCTCCAGAACCCAGCTTCCCTGTGGAATGAGGCATCTGGCAGTTGGCAACGGTCGATTCATGCAGCACGGGTGAGCAGCTCCCACTGAGGTTCAAAAGCAAGCTGACCACTAGAAAGCTCTGAATTTGTCTCCAGAGCATTAGCATTTTTATTGCTTTATGATCCATCCTCATCTATATAAAATGATTTATCCCCTTGGTACATGCAATATAATACCAAAGAATTAGCACTGGAACAGCTTCAGGGGTCAATTAACCCAAACCCAGAATTCGAAGCAGCAGGGATTACTTTTTGAAATGTTTCCCAGTAATTAAATCTAGCGATGAAGGTGATTCCACCACTTTCCTTTTTTTCCAACTCTTTTAACTATTACTGAGTCTATCTTCCTCACATGTAAAAAAATCACTTAAGGATGGTTATGAGTATTTATATACACTGAAGTGTGATTGGGGATTAGCTGTCTCCATGCTTCTCCAAGATTTCCATGGGGAAGTATGACCCTCAAAAAGATTATTGGCTTTTGTTAGGAGGCTCAGTTAAGAATCTTCCACCCTACATAGCAGATAAAACATTTTAACAAGAGAAAAGTACTTTAAGCTCAGTTTTAGCCTATATAATAATATGTATATGCTTATGACAGTAGGGACAGAAAAATGTTCCTATTTCTTTATGCATCTTAGGTTCATTGGCTGGGGCCCTGTAAATTAGACTGACAAAAGATAAATTAACAAGAGAAAAACAGAAGTCTTAGCAGTGGTTGGAACTTGGGTTTATACACTACCTTAAAAACAATACATTTTGTAGAGATACTGACAACACAAAGGAAAAAGACTGTAAGCTTCTTGGGGGCAGCAAATAGAGGGAAGGTAAACATTTTCGGGAGCTAATGTAAGATAAGGGCAAGTTAGTAAGGTTCGTTATATAGGTTCCTCTGGTGCCTTTTATGAGTTGATAAGGGTCTAGAGTTGTCTCTGGTGATTAACTTCTGTCCTTCCTGGTAGAGAGAGGAGAGGGGCCACCTTTACAAGTTTATGTCCTGCTTTGGAGCACATAGGGGGAGGAAAGAGCCCTATTCTTGTATCTGCTTTTTCTCAATTACCTTGAGCTCGAAATAATTCTGATTCCAGAATGGCATATTTTGAGGTGGCATATTCTGCTATCCTTCATGACCAACAAGGACACTCACTATGGAAATAAAAACAAATGTTTCTATCAGTCGGAGAAGAAGGAAACCAAGGGATACAAAAGAATAGCCCAGTTTTTATAAGTTGTGGAGGAGCAGAGGACCTAAAATGTAGAAAGACAGGGACTGGTGGCTAAGAGATAGAGTCTCTAACATCTCTGCCATTTGATCATTTACATGAGGTAAAATGCATTTTTCCAAAGCTAACACCGTGCTGTCATAAGCACTTGGTACTGCTGAGGATGACTCTGAATCCTTTACAAACTTGAAGGGAAAAAATACCTCTAAGAAAGATGAATCCGAAGTAGACTGAACTGCTCAGCTGGGAGAATCACAGGATCATAGAGGTGGGAAGGAATTAGACCAAACCTCCCATCCAATGCAGAACCCTCACTACAACACCTCCAATAGGTGTGCATTCGGTTTCGGCTTGATTACTGCCAGTGACTAGAATGCCTCTGAAGAAGGAGAATGTAAAGATATTCTTTCTTTGGTTGAACAGGAATCTGCCTTTTATAGCTTCCATTCACTGACTGTTTCTCACCACAGAAGCTACAAAAGATACACATGTAACCCCACTTTGATCTGGCAGTTCTTCAAATATTGAAAGACAGGCCTGGTTACCTTGCAGAGGGACAATATAAGAAATACAAGTTTAAAGTCAATCTAAAACTGCAACATGCATATACAGAACTGAACATGCTGTTCCAAATATATTCTGACCAGCACAATCCACAATACAGACTACCAAGCCCTCTTCCTGATAGACTTCTGTTAACATAGCCTAAAGTTGTCCTTTTATTCCCATCATATCACACTGAGGTTGCATACCAAGTAAAATCTGTTTTTTATATAATCTTGCTATTAAGCCAAGAAGCTCTCATCTTTGATATCTTAATTCCTTGAGCTTTAATAAAACACATTATAGACAACATTGAATTATACCTGAGCTCTGTGCTCCTACACAACAAATTAGGTTAAAGAAACTCCCCACTCTTTTATTATGTAAAACAATTTACTGCAAAAAACTACCCTTCCCCATGTGACTTAGATAAGACTCACAGATGCTCCTTTGTTTTCCTATGGCAAGGCCAGACACAAACCCTACAAATTCCCACTCTTTTCATCATAAATGATTAATTGAACTGTTTATGTCTACCGATCTCTTGGAATGTAATGCCTCTTAACCAAACTTTGTCTAAAAGTTTTTCTCCCAGGCCACAGAACATTGGCCCAACCTCAGCCTAGCCAGCATGCAAACTCTCTCTAAGGGCCCTCCTGGAAAATAAGCTAGTCTCAGGGTAAAACAGTCTCTGATCTACTATTCCATCATGCCACAATTTCAACTGGCTTTCCTACACCTGGATTCTTTCTAGCTATGTCTACTCCTCTCTATAAAAGAAAACTCTTTTCACCTTACTCTTGAGATGCTTTGTAGATCTTATGGTCACAATTTTCTCCCTATTATGATAGTCCCTATCTCCCTGTTACAATAGTCCTGCTCCTCCCATCTTGCAAAATAATCATTTTGAATAAAGTCTCTCTTTATTAAGTCCAGATTTGCTTTCATTTGACATTATGTATATTTCTACTCAATTGCAACCTGTTAGTTAATATAGGGGTGAAAAGGGGGTGATCCCTTTCCTCTCCGTCATAAGCGTCACAGCAGCCACAGTTATAACCAAAAAATGGTTGATAAATGTATTTAGTTATAGTTTTGTGGCATGGGAGATTTTACAATGAAAACCCAAAGATACAAAGGAAGAAGCTATATGATTTTATGCTTAGGTTTGATGAAGCAGGGACAGCCCTGTAGAAATTTATTTGTACAAAAAGAGTATGAACTGATGGAAATAGACTTGGCAAACCTATCAAAACCTGTGTGTTCAGATTTGTCTTGGCCTCTCTATTGTAGAATTTCTTATCCAGGGTATAGGGTAGGACCGCTCTGGAATAAGGGTCTTCATTTCTTTACGGCCAGCTGTTACACAGAAAATCAGGGGGTGGAGAAGGGGAATTAGAGTAAGGTTTTTCAATTTTATGGCTGATGTTGGGAGAAAGGATTTGTGGTTTCTATGACCCACCTTGAGGAAGAGGGCTTAGTTTCCATGTTACCCTCAGGGGAGAAGAAGAGGTAAGAGAATGGCAGGAGAAGATCAGAGAAAAACTTTACTTCTGAGGCTCCTTCTGAGGCCATCATTTTGGGATATCATTTTCTGAACCTCAACATTAGTTTTAGCCTTTCATTATGGCTTGTACAAAACTTTTTGAATCTAGTTCTGTCATCTAACCTCTTAAATTTTCTGTCACCTGCAAATTTAATAAATGTTCTTGCTGTGTTTTCCTTCAGATTGCTGATATAAGTGTTAAATAGAATTACAAGGTCAGAGCCTTTCAACAAGGTATTTACCTTCAGTTTGACACTGAACTCAACTGATACAATATCTTAGGATACATTGACATAACCCTTTACAAATACTCCCAACAATGTTATTATCTAGCTTACATTTTTATCCACAAAGAAGCCATGAGGCATATTGTGCCAAGTATCTTGCTTATATTCAGATATATTATGTCTGTATATTCCTTGATATAACGGCTTTAGTAACCATTTTGTGGCAGGTCAGGTCTCACTAATGGAGGCCTCCATAGCAACTGTTTCAGTACTGAATGAGTGGTTAAGTTAATATTAAAATCTAAAAAAAAAAAGCCAGTGTTCTTATACAAAGGCTAGAACCAAGAGTTTTGCCTGGGCCTTAAAGCATGACAAAATAATGAAGGAATTCTTAACTGGGCCCATTTAGGATTAAACAAGTTGTATTGGGGATCTGAAGAAACTCCCCAGGCCTCCACAAACAAGTTGATTAGAGGTCTAAAGGAATTCCACAAACTTCTGTGATTTAGCAGGAGACAAGAGAAGGGTAATCACCCCAGCACCTGGACCCATTTACAGTAAGTAAATTTACTGAGGCTCCAGAGGAAGGACTTCAGGCCTCAGACCTTAGTTATAGATTAAAAGAGGTTAATCACTAATATCTGTAGATGAATGCACATTTACAGGTAGACATATAGTTTAGAAGTATATAAGCTCTGTAAAACTTCGTAATTTGGAGTTGGTCTGGCAATAATTTCCAGGCCTTCTCCCTGTAACCAGTTACAGAAATAAAAACTCTCTTTTTCCCCAGTTCATTTGCATCTCGTTATTGGGTCACGAGAAATAGCAGCAGGACCCTCGGTTTGGTCCAGGAACAATTCTTTAAAGGGATTCACAATATTCTGTATTGAATAGTTCATTCTCTCTCCCCCTCCACCTCCTATTTCCTTTTCCCTTGCCCGCTCTCTCTCTTTCAAAGAAAAGGAGATGAGATTTGATGTTATGTAGGGCAAAACAAACTTACTAATGTGGGCCATTTACAAACTACCTGGGATAACCCTTTGCCATTCAGGAAAATCCAATAGTTTAGCCTTTTATTCTCTTATGGTTTGGGGCTGACTCATTCTAATGGCTGGAATGTTACTTTCACAATCAACACTATACATTTGTATAGGGATCTGTAAACTTTTGGATTTTGTTTTCAGAGATCTTAGCAAGAATAGGCTGCCTTTAGCTTTTATCGCATTATCTTATTGAGCAAATATGGCTTGAAATCCATCAGCCATGGTAGACTGTGTTAATGCTTTGAAAAAAAGGTGTTTCCTTTCAACCAAACAAACATTGCATAGGTTGTCCTGCATCCAGTCTCATTCCCTTGATATATGCTGTGAACGCTCACCAGAACTAAACATATTTTGACAGTCAAATTATAAAAATCATAAATACATGCGTATACTAGCTCAAGCAATAACAAAAGTTACAAACTTACACAGATTATAAAGATAAAATGATGAAATTTTCATTGAGGGCATTTCCCTTCTTAGGATGTTTCTTGAAAGTATGATTAGCTCAAGAAGAGGCCAGGCATTTTGATTCTATAATCCTCTGACCCTTGGCACTATAAACACACACCTCTGAAATTAAATCTCTCAGGTGTTATACAGAAAAGAAATACAAGGTACATTTGTCTCTCAAGGAAATAAGAGAAGTTTTAATTGTTCTTTCCTATACTTTTTGGCATACATTTATGTGAAATTCTGCCCAGATAAATCTGTTCAGACTATCATGGTGCCTTACATGCATGTATATCTGAAGGTATTATTAAATTGTGTCAGCTCTCTCTTCTATGTTGTATGAAGGGGTCTTTCATGGGAAGGATTGTTTTATTCCCACATTAAGGAGTAACTAGAGTTTATAATCTCTCCTTAATAGGGCATTAATGAAGGGTTTTGTTATTTTGACTAGAATAGTCCTAAATCTCCACATTATTCCCGATTCATCTCCTCATTTTATTAATTTGGTTCTACTGCCCCAATTCATGTCTTCACTTATGTTGCACAATGATCTGATTACTTTATGGTACTGATATTGCTGTGCTAATAACAAAGTATCTGCAAACTATCTATCTGCCCTTAAAGTCACCCCTGACTCCATACACATCCACACACACAAAGACTGTTAATATAAAACATAGCTAAACTGTCATCGGCTCTTATCAGGTTCTTATTGCCAAAGGAACTTTTTTTTTTTTTTTTTTTTTTTTTGAGACAGGGTCTCACTCTGTTGCCCAGGCTGGAGTGCAGTGGCATGATCTCAGCTCACTGCAACCTCTGCTTCCCAGGTTCAAACAACTCTCCCACCTCAGCCCCTCAAGTAGCTGGAACTGCAGGTGTGTGCCACCATGCCCAGCTAATTTTTGTATTTTTTGTAGAGACAGGGTTTCACCATGTTGCCTAGGCTGGTCTTGAACTCCTGAGCTCAAGCGATCCACCTGCCTTGGCCTCCCAAAGTGCTAGGATGACAGGCGTGAACTACCACATCTGGCCAAAGGAACATTTTTAAAAGTGATAATATTAGGCATTCAAGTTTTCAGGTGGATTAAAAAATAATCAATTCAAATTTGTTTGCTATGAAAACACTTTATTTATTTGATATACAATAGTCCTTCTCTGTCCACAGGAGATATATTCCAAGACCCTCAATGGATGCCTGAAACTCTGGATAGTACCAAACCCTAAATATACTTGACTGTAAAGAAGGCTTTAATTTGTCCATTTTTGCTTTTGTTGCCTATGCTTTTGGGGTCATATCTGCAAAATCATTTCCTAGACCAATGCCATGGGGCTTTCTTGTTTTCCTTTAGTACTTTTACATTTGTAATTTTAGATCTTATATTTAACGCTTTAATTCATTTTGAGCTGATTTTTCTATGTGATGTGAAATAAGAGTCTAATTCAATCTCCTCCATATAGATATCCAGTTTTCCCAATTACATTTATTGAAGAGACTGTCCTTTCCCCATTGTGTGTTCTTGGCAATTTTGTCAAAAATCAGTTGACAGTAAATGCACAAATTCAGTTCTCAGCTCTCTATTCTGTTCCATTTGTCTATGTGTCTGCTTTTATGACAGTATCATGTGGTTTAAATTACTATAGGTTTAGAGTATATTTTAAAGTGTGGTAGCCTGATGCCTCTCACTTGGTTCTCTCGGCTCGAGGTTGCTTTGGCTATGCAGGGTCTTCTGTGGTTCCATATAAATTTTAGGATAGTTTTTTTTTTTAAATTTCTGTGAAGAATGTCATTGGTATTTTGATTCGAATTGCATTGAGTCTGCATATCACTTTGGGTAGTATGAACATTTTCATACTATTAGTTCTTCAAAACCATGAACACAGTATATATTTCTATTATTTTTGTCTTCTTCAATTTCATTTATCAATATTTATAGTTTCTTTGTATAGGTCTGTCACATCCTTGGTTAAATTTATTGCTGTTTTATATTTTTATGGCTATTGTTAATGGAATTATGTTCTTAATTTTGGGGGGATAGTTTCTTGTTAGTGTATAAAATGCTACTGGATTTTTTTTATGTTGATTTTGTATCCTGCAAATTTACTAAACTGGATTATTAATTCTAATAGATTTTGGTAGAATATTTATGGTTCATATATATATATATATGAATATATCATCTACAAACAGGGACAATTGAAACTTTTCTTTCTATTTTGAATGCTTATTATTTATTTTCCTTGCATAATTGCTCTGACTGAAATTTCCAGTACTATGCTGGGTAGAAATGGTAAGAGTGGGCATCCTTTTCTTGTTCCGATCTTAAAGGAATCAATTAGTTTTTATCTGTGATTTTTAGGTTTTTGAAAATGACTGTTTTAAAGAAAACTTTACTGGCACTTATGTACTGCAAATGACTGATTTAAATGGGCAATAAAATGACAATAAAGAATGAAATACTTTGGCCGTCCTTTCTAATGTGCCACTGATTAAATAATACTGCATTTTTTAAAAAGTGATTGAAGTATCCATATATAATTGCATTTATTTACTCTCATCATGATCCTATAGTACCTTCAATTGTTTATTCATTAATCTTTTTAAAATGCTGTGGATTTATGTCTACAAGGATTGAGTCTTTATTTTTTAAATTATACTTTAGGTTTTGAGATACATATGCAGACAATGCAGGTTTGTTATGTAGGTATACACGTTCCATGTATACGGATGCTGCACCCATCAACCCGTCACCTACATTAGGTATTTCGCCTAATGCTATTGGTCCCCTAGCCCCCCACCCCCTGCCAGGCCCTGGTGTGTGATGTTGCCCTCCCTGTGTCCATGTGTTCATATCGTTCAACTCCCACTTATGAGTGAGAACATGTGGTGTTTGGGTTTCTGTTCCTGCGTTAGTTTGCTAAGAATGATGGTTTCCAGCTTCATCTATGTCCCTGCGAAGGACATGAATGCATCCTTTTTATGGCTGCATAGTATTCCATGATGTATATGTGCCACATTTTCTTCATCCAGTCTGACATTGATGGGTATTTCGGTTGATTCCAAGTCTTTGCTATTGTGAATACTGCTGCAATAAACATATGTGTGCATGTGTCTTTGTAGTAGAATGATTTATAATCCTTTGAATATATACCCAGTAATAGGATTACTGGGTCAAATGGTATTTCTGGATCTAGATGCTTGAGAAATCGCCACACTGCCTTCCACAGGGTTGGACTAATTTACACTCCCTCCAAAAGTTTAAAAGCATTCCTATTTATCCACATCCTCTCCAGCATCTGTTGTTTCCTGACTTTTTAATGATCGCCATTCTAATTGGAGTGAGATTGTATCTCATTGTGGTTTTGATTTGTATTTCTGTAATGACCAGTGATGATGAGCATTTCTTCATATGTTTATTGGCCCCATAAATGTCTTCCTTTGAGAAGTGTCTGTTCATATCCTTTGCCCACTTTTTGATGGTTTTTTTTTTTTCCTGTAAATTTGTTTAAGTTCTTTGTAGATTCTGGATATTAGCCCTTTGTCAGATAGATAGATTGCAAAACTTTTCTCCCAATCTGTAGATTGCCTGTTCACTTTGATGATAGTTTCTTTTGCTTTGCTGAAGTTCTTTAGTTTAATTAAATCCCATTTGTCAATTTTGGCTTTTGTTGCCATGGCTTTTGGTATTTTAGTCATGAAGCCTTTGCCCATACCTATGTCCTGAATGATATTGCCTTGGTTGTCTTCTAGGGTTTTCATGGTATTAGGTCTTACATTTAAGTCTTTAATGGATCTTGAGTTAATTTTTGTATAAAGTGTAAGGAAGGGATCCAGTTTCTGTTTTTTGCATATGGCTAGCCAGTTTTCCTAACATTATTTATTAAATAAAGAATCCTTTCCCCATTGTTTGTTTCTGTCAGACTTGTCAAAGATCAGATGATTGTAAATGTGTGGCATTATTTCTGAGACCTCTGTTCTATTCCATTGGTCTGTATATCTGTTTTAATACCAGTATCATGCAGTTTTGGTTACTGTATTCTTGTAGTATAGTTTGAAGTCAGGTATTGTGATGCCTCCAGCTTTGTTCTTTTTGCTTTGGATTGTCTTGGCTACACATGCTCTTTTTTGGCGCCATATGAAATTAAAAGTAGATTTTTTCTAATTTTGTGAAGAAAGTCTGTGGTTGGTTGATGGGGATAGCACTGAATCTATAAATTACTTTGGGCATTATGGCCATTTTCACGATATTGATTCTTCCTATCCATGAGCATGGAAAGTTTTTCCATTTGTTTGTGTCCTCTCTTACTTCCTCGAACACTGGTTTGTAGTTCTCCTTGAAGAGGTCCTTCACATCACTTGTAAGTTGTATTCCTAGGTATTTTATTGTCTTTGTAGCAATTGTGAATGGGAGTTCACTCATGATTTGGATCTCTGTTTATCTTTTATTGGTGTGTAGGAATGCTTGTGATTTTTGCACATTAATTTTGCATCCTAAGACTCTGCTGAAGTTGCTTATCAGCTTAAGGGGATTTGGGGCTGAGGTAATTGGGTTTTCTAAATATTCAATCAGGTCATCTGCAAACAGAGACAATTTGACTTCCTCTCATTCTATTTGAATACGCTTTATTTCTTTCTCTTGCCTGATTGCCCTGTCCAGAACTTCCAATACTATGTTGAATAGGAGTGATGAGAGAGGGCACCCTTGTCTTGTGCCAGTTCTCAAAAGGAATGCTTCCAGCTTTTGCACATTCAGTATGATGTTGGCAGTGGGTTTGTCATAAATAGCTCTTATTATTTTGAGATATGTTCCATCAATACCTAATTTACTGAGAGTTTTTAGCATAAAGGGGTGTTGAATTTTGTAGAATGCCTTTTCTGCATCTATTGAGATAATCATGTTGTTTTTGTCATTGGTTTTGTTTACGTGATGAATTACATTTATTGATTTGCATATGTTGAACCAGCCTTGCATCCCAGGGATGAAGTCAACTTGATCGTAGTGGATAAGTTTTTTGATGTACTGCTGGATTCGGTTGGTCACTATTTTATTGAGGATTTTCACATTGATGTTCATCAGGGATACTGGCCTGAAATTTTTGTTCTTGTTGTTGTTGTTGTGTCTCTGCCAGGTTTTGATATCAGGATGATGCTGGCCTCATCAAATGAGTTAGGGAGGAGTCCCTGTTTTTCTGTTGTTTGGAATAGTTTCAAAAGGAAGGGTACCAACTCCTCTTTGTATCTCTGTTAGAATTCAGCTCTGTATCCATCTGGTCCTGGGCATTTTTGGTTGGTAGACTATTAATTATTGCCTCAATTTCAGAACTTGTTATTGGTCTATTCAGGGATTCAGCTTCTTCCTGGTTTAGTCTTGGGAGGGTGTACAGATTTCTTCTAGATTTTCTAGTTTATTTGCATAAAGCTGTTTATAGTATTCTCTTATGGTAGTTTGTATTTCTGTGGGACCAGTGGTGATATCCTCTTTATCATTTTTTATTGTGTCTATTTGATTCTTATCTATTAGTCTGGCTAGTGGTCTATTTTGTTAATCTTTTCAAAAAACCAGCTCCTGGATTCATTGACTTTTTGAAGAGTTTTTCATATCTCTATCTCCTTCAGTTCTGCTCTGATTTTAGTTATTTCTTGTCTTCTGCTAGCTTTTGAATTATTTTGCTCTTGCTTATCCCGTTCTTTTAATTGTTATTTTAGGATGTCAATTTTAGATCTTTCCCACTATCTCCTGTGGGCATTTAGTGCTATAAATTTCCCTCTAAACACTGCTTTAGTGGTGTCCAAGAGATTCTGGTACCTTGTGTCTTTGTTCTCACTGGTTTCAAAGAACATCTTTATTTCTGCCTTAATTTCGTTATTTGCCCACTAGTCATTCAGGAGCAGGTTATTCAGTTTCCATGTAGTTGTGCAGTTTTGAGTGAATTTCTTAATCCTGAGTTCTAATTTCATTGCTTGTGGTCTGAGAGACTGTTTGTTATGATTTCTGTTCTGTTGCATTTGCTGAGGAGTGTTTTACTTCCAATTATGTGGTCAATTTTAGAATAAGTGTGATGTAGTGCTGAGATGAATATATATTCTGTTGATTTGGGGTGGAGAGTTCTGTAGATATCCATTAGGTCTGCTTGGTCCAGAGCTGAGTTCAAGTCCTGAATATCCTTGTTAATTTTCTGTCTCATTGATTTTTCTATTATTGACAGTGTGGTATTAAATTCTCCCACTACTATTGTGTGGGAGTCTAAGTCTCTTTGTAGGTCTCTAAGAACTTGCTTTATGAATCTGGGTGCTCCTGTATTGAAGGCAAATATATTTAGGATAGTTAGCTCTTCTTGTTGCATTAATCCCTTTACAAGTTGTATATAATGCCCTTCTTTGTTTTTTTGATCTTTGTTGGTTTAAAGGCTATTTTGAGATTAGCATTGCATCCCCTGCTTTTTTTTTTTGCTTTCCATTTGCTCGGTAAATATTCCTCCATCTCTTTATTTTGAGCCTATGTGTGTCTTAGCACATGAGGTGGGTCTCATGAATACAGCACACAGATGGGTATTGACTCTTAATCCAATTTGCCAGTCTGTGTCTTTTAATTGGGGCATTTAGCCCATTTCCATTTAAGGTTAATATTGTTATGTGTGAATTTGATCCTGTCATTATGATGCTAGCTGGTTATTTTGCCCATTAGTTGATGCAGTTTCTTCATAGTGTTGATGGTCTTTACAATTTGCTGTGTTTTTGCAGTGGCTGGTACCGGTTTTTCCTTTCCATGTTTAGTGCTTCCTTCAGGAACTCTTGTAAGGCAGGCCAAGTTTATTTTTCAAATTAATAGACCATAACTTACAATAAGCAATGATAGACAAATAAGAAATCCAACTCTAGCAATAGAATTGAAAATATTTCACCTGGTAGCAGAATATGATTTTATTTCCCATCTCTACAAAAACTACAAAAATTATCTTGGCGTGGTGGCACATGCATGTGGTCCTAGCTACTTGGGTGGCTGAGGGAGCCCCCACTGACCCCAGGGAAGTGAGACTGCAGTAAGCCATGATTGTGTCACTATGCTCCAGCTGGGGCAACAGAGTGAGACCCTAAAACTTGCTACTTCAAACTTATTTGGCATACAGCAACATGCAGGCAGTTGACTACTTGAGTAAAAAGATGAATGGTGGCGTAGTTCCAAGCAATTTGGGATATTTGACTACCTTAGCATGGGTTTAATTTAATGAAAAAAGTCTATGATGTTAATGATTAAATCAAAATATGTGTGTATATTTGGTGATGGGGGAGAGAATGGCTTTATTTTGAGTAGATAGAAGGAAGGAACCTAATTGTAAAAGTATTTTCAATTTGCACCCTGATGTCTCCAGTATGTTCTTATGTATGAAAAGGTACAATATTCATTGAAGTTCTTCTGTAAATTGTTGAAATCTTATTCTCAGGTCCAATGGTAGCAATCTAGGATATATTTATGTATGCTTTAAATAACTAAAATAAAAAGAAGTGATGATGGAACAAAGAGGTGATTTTTATTGCTTTTCTGAGTTAAATATGATCATACTATTTTTATCTCCCTCTCTTGAGCACAGATGCATAAATAGTGGCTAGAAGTGACTGCAAATACATAATCTTGCTTTAGAAATTCACAAATTGAAATATTTAAAATAAAATCTATTCCAACTTTTTTTTTTATTCTTCAGCTTTGTCCTTCTGTGATTTGTTATTTATAGCCAAAGCTTCAGGGAAAAATTTTAAGTCAACTCACAGTGTAGATTAAGCCACTGAAAAATGGTGATTGTGAGACGTGTTCAATAGCATTCTGTAAAAGAACTCATTTCACCACCATAACGACGAGATGCTGATATTTGGCAAAGCGATTCCATAGATTTATGGCTTCATCATCTGCTTTGCTGATTGCTAGTCTCCCAAGGACAAATGGGTTTTCAGACACAATTGTAAATATCCAGGATAAAGCAATGATATCTCTACTCGGAATAGTTATGCCATAATTAGAAAAAAGTTGCGAAATAAACTTAATTGAACATTTAAAGGGCTCTATAAAACATTTCTTTTAATTTCTTCCCTAGAGGATCATGCTGGGTTCTTATTTCAAAATATTATCCAATCTTTCATTGGCCATCTCTCTTTCATCTTACACAGAAATTGCCTGGTTGATATTTGGTAAAGTGTCACCATTTTCACAGAGATAGGTAATTCTCCCATTCCAAAGCCTCCAGGATTATTTATTTTTACTTCTTCTTCTTTTTTTTTAATTCCCTAGGAGTTTGACAATGACTAAGTCCTTCAGGTATTAGATGAAGGACAGTAAGAGCTTGAGAAAAACACAAGAAACTTTGGAGAGAAAAATCAGTTTGGAAAAGAAGACAAGATTCTGCTGAACACTTAGAGCAAGGAAAATAGCCTAGAAATGAAAGTAAGCAATGATTAAACACTGCAAATAGTTTCTTTCAATCACCCTTTGACATTTATATGGTATCATAATACCTCCGGTAACTCTTCTCAGGTTTATGAAAACAATAATTGAACCACTGAAATTACTCAGCGATTTATTCATAAAGCAATAGACAAGTCCACTGAATGGAAAGCATTTTTTTTAGTTATTAAAGCAGAAAAATTTAGCTGGAGGGATACCTGTTAGGAAAGCACTGCACATATTCATAGCAGTATAAAGGGCTTGATGGACATTTAAGCTATTTCCAGGTTTTTGCAAATACAAACAGAGCTGCAAACAGCCTTGTGCATGCATCTTTCCTCAGTTGGGTGAGCATTGCTGTAAGATACATTTCTACGAATGGAATAGCTTGGTTAAAGGGGATGTGCCTTAAAAATATTGATAGATAGTAATAAATTGTTCATCAAAGAGGTGTACATTGTGTGAGTGTGATCACCATGGTGAATTGTCAGTGTTCTAATATGCTTCAATCTAATGGGGGAAGTAGGAGCTGGTTGTTACTTTATGTTGCATTTCTACACTGAGTTAAATTTATGCTTTTCATATTTCTATGGATTCTGAGAAATACATCATTTAAAAGATTTTAAAGGATCTTGTAAAACAAGTTTTAAATAAAATTAAATCTAATAAAAAATTCTTAATATTTATCTCACTGTATTCTAAGCCTAATCTAATACGCAGCCACTGATTAGTTTGATGAGAACAGTTTTGTGACTCATCTTGGCATGTCCTAGTTTGGGGTTGGAGTCCTTTCTCTCAATGTTCAGGCAGGCTTCATTTTTAAAGGGCCTCTGGCTACTTCTCTGTCAGATGTGAGTTTTGGATCACCTATAATACTCATTCTTCAGTTGTCAGTGATGGAAAGGACAGGAATGGGAGAGAAAAAAAGGATAAAATATTTTAAAAACCAACAATACCACTATTACTAAAAATAGCAGCTAGTACGCACTGAGTTCTTGCTTTGAGTCTGGCATTACTCTAAATTCTTTACATGTAGTATCTTATTTAATCTTCATAGCAATATATTTTGCTAGTGAGGAAACTTTGATTCAAAGAAATTAAGCAGCTTACCTAAAGTCACATATGTATTAAGTAGCAGATCCAAGACCCAAATACAGAAGGAGAATGGAGTGTTAAAAGATACATATTCTAGAGGAAAATTACCTAAAATTTACTGTGTGACCATAGCCCAAGTAGCCTAACCAAGCTAGTCCTCTGTTTCCTAATATAAATATTGGAACAATGGTTGTACTCATCCCATGGAAAGGTCATGAGAATTAAATTTGTCAATACATGCAA
This sequence comes from Mandrillus leucophaeus, assembly GCF_000951045.1. NCBI lineage: Eukaryota > Metazoa > Chordata > Mammalia > Primates > Cercopithecidae > Mandrillus > Mandrillus leucophaeus. Next base: position 1,189,185 of record NW_012101743.1, read on the forward strand.
AAGACTTGGATTATCTGTCTGACACATGGTAAGAATCATGGAGGTGTTAACCATTATTATCCAGAACCCATGCCTCCCAAATAAATATCCCAGAGCATTTGCTTTCATAACTGTACTTTCTAGCACTGCTTGGACTATGTACTACAATCAAAGAAATGGTCACTTACCATCTTCACATAAACTGCATATCACTCTTGCCTCTGAGTTTAAAGAACATTTCTCTCCCTTTATTTCCCAGCCCTTGTGTTATTCTTTCTACCAAACTCAGCTGTATCTAACTACCTATAATCAGATAAGGCATCAAGGAATGATTTGAAATTTCCTACATGCCACCAACTGTCCTCCTAGCCCTAAAGCTACCAAAAAGCAGAAACCCTAATACTACCATTCAGCTACAAGTAAGAACCACAAAATTGATTATCAAAACCAATACATTGCCATTAATCTCATAAAGAATTCTTCAGTTTTACTTGTAATCATTTGGGTGCACGGGAAAGACTTAGAAACAGGGGGTTTTAACATTCCATTTGGAAACAGTTTTATTTCTTCAATGTAAATCTTCTTTCCCAGGCTTTGCAGATTTTGCATATCAAAGGACTTTTGTTTTGTTTGATTATTTGTAGATGGAAAGCAAAAAAAGATTTGTTTGGATGGAAGAGCCTGAACTAGGACATTATAGAAGAGAGCACACTTAAAAGTAAGAGTCCAGAACTAAAGGCAATCATGGGAATGTATGTCCCTTGAAATCCACAGAAATATTTAGGAATTATTTAAACTTCCAAATGTTATAAAATTGAGTTCAAGAGAATCTTAATATAGGTGGAAAAACCCATATGATAGGGGGTTGCATATGTCATTGCTGTGTCCATCCTTAAAAGATGCAGTTGTTTATTTCATACAGTTTGAAGACTTCCATAAGGACCCTTTTCCTAAATCCTTAACAACAAGCCATGCTTCCTCAAGAGACCCAGTTATGATTATTTTATATTATTGGAGGCATTTATTCTTAAATGGTCTCTATTAAGTACAAATACTTCTAGAAAGAGACATCTGTTTGAGATGGCGTAATTAATTCATTCTTTGATTACCTCTCTATTCCAAACACAAAGTTATGATGTATAAATATAAGAAGAGAAAAACCAAAAGGATGTAACTGTGATCAAAAATAATATGGTTATCTCTGAGAACCAGAAATAGCACAAAAGAAAAGCATAAAACAGTAAGTGAGCCTGAAGCCACTTCTAGGTTCTTTTTTTCAAAGCAGGCAGAGGCAGCTAGAGGCCTAGCTGCTGTGGGGTAAAGAAATTAAAAGTGCTTTTAACAAGATGTATGGTCTGATCCAGGCTTAACCCTAAGGGCATGAATAGGTCTCATCACTTTCTTCAGTCATTGAAATAAGAAAATGTTCTAGACTCAACAGAGTTGAATAAATCCTTAATGAATTGGAGGAAATTTCTGAGAAAACTAACCCAGGATATGGCAATAAGAGACAATAATTTAAAAATATGTGAAGGATACATTAAGAGACATGAAGGATAGATCAATAATTTCTAATACTTATCTCACAAAACTTCCAGAAAGGAATAAATGGAATGGCAGAAATGGACTCTGAGATTTTAAAAGTTTTCCTTACAAAGCAATGATAATATTTGAAGAAGGATATGTTAATTAACTTGATTCAATCATTCCATAATGTATACATGTGTGAAAACATCACATTGTACCCCATTTATATGTAAAATTATTTGTTAATTAAACATAAAACTTTAAAAAACACAATGAGATATCACCTCACATCTATTAGACTATCAAAAAATAAAAAATAACAAGTGTTGGTAAGAATGTAACGCAAAAGAAACTCTTGAACACCATTAGAGGGAATGTAAATTAGTATAGTTGTGAAAAACAGTATAGGGTTTCTTCAAAATACTAAAAGTAAAATTGCCATACGATCTAGCAATCACACTTCTGGGTATGTAGCCAGAAGAACTGAAATCAATGTGCTGAAAAGATATCTTCAATCCCATGATCATTTTAGCATTATTCACAGTAGCCAAGATATGAAAACAACCAAAGCGCCCATCAACGAATGGACACATTTTTTAAATGTGGCACACACACACACACACACACACACACACACACAATACATTCAATCTTTAAAAAGCAATAAATTTGATGTGGCTGGCAAGATGACCAAATAGGAACAGCTCCAGTCTGCAGATCCCAGCGAGATCAATGCAGAAGGCAGGTGATTTCTGCATTTCCAACTGAGGTACACTACTCACCTCACTGAGACTAGTTAGACAGTGGGTGCAGCCTACGGAGGGTGAGCCAAAGCAGGGTGCGGCATTGCCTCACCCAAGAAGTGCAAGGGGTCAGGGAACTCCCTCCCTTAGCCAAGGGAAACCAAGGACTGTGCCATGAGGAAAGGTGTACTCCATCCCAGATACTATGCTTTTCCAACAGTCTTCGCAACCTGCAGACCAACAGATTCCCTTGGGTGCCTACACCACCAGGGCCCTGGGTTTCAAGCACAAAACTGGGTGGCCATTTGGGAAGACATGAAGCTAGCTGTAGGAGTTTTTATTCATACCCTAGTGGTGCCTGGAATGCCAGGAAGACAGAACTGTTCACTCCCCTGGAAAAGGGACTGAAGCCAGGGAGCCAAGTGGTCTAGCTCAGCAAATCCCACCCCTATGGAGACCAGCAAGCTAAGATCCACTCAGCACAGCAGTCTGAAGTCAACCAGGGATGCTCGAGCTTGGTGGGGGGAGGGGTGTCTGCCATTACTGAGGCTTGAGTAGGAGATTTTACCCTCACAGTGTAAACAAAGCCACCAGGTAGTTCGAACTGGGCAGAGCCCACTGCAGCTTGGCAAACCAATGTAGCTAGATGGCCTCTCTAGATTCCTCCTCACTAGGCAGGGCATCTCTGAAAGAAAGGTAGCAACTTCAGTCAGGAGCTCCCACCTCCCTGGGACAGAACACCTGGGGGAAGGGGCAGCTGTGGGTGCAGCTTCAGCAGACTTAAACATTTCTTCCTGCTGGCTCTGAAGAGAGCAGCGGATCTCTCAGTACAACACTTGCATTCTGGTAAGGGACAGACTGCCTCCTCAAATGGGTCCCTGATCCTCATACCTCCGGACTGGGAGACACCTCACAACAGTGGTCAACAGACACCTCATATGGGAGAGCTCTGGCTGGCATCTGGTGGGTGCCCCTCTGGGAAGAAGCTTCCAGAGGAAGGAACAGGCAGCGATCTTTGCTGTTCTGCAGATTCTGCTGGTGATGCCCAGGCAAACGGTCTGGAGTGGACCTCCAGCAAAGTCCAGCAGACCTTCAGCAGAGGGGCCTCACTGTTAGAAGGAAAGCTAACAACAGAAAGGAATAGCATCAACATGAACAAAAAGGACATCCACACAGAAACCCGATTCAAAGGGCACCATCATCAAAACTCAAAGGTAGATAACTCCACGAAGATGAGGAAAAACGAGCCCCAAAAGACTGAAAATTCAAAAAATCAGAATGCCCCTTCTTATTCAAAGGATCATGACTTCTCTCCAGCAAGGGAACAAACCTGGATAGAGAATGAGTTTGACAAAGTGACAGAAGTAGGCTTCAGAAGGTGGGTAATAACAAACCCTCCAAGCTAAAGGAGCATGTTATAACCCAATGCAAGGAAGCTAAGAACCTTGAAAAAAGGTTACAGGAATTGCTAACTAGAATAAACAGTTTAGAGAAGAACATAAATGAATTTATGGAGCTGAAAAACACAGCACGAGAACTTCATGAAGCATACACAAGTATCAACAGCCAAACTGATCAAGGGGAAGAAAGGATATCAGAGACTGAAGATCAACTTAATAAAATAAAGTGTGAAGACAAGTTTGGAGAAAAATGAATGAAAAGGAAAGAACAAAGTCTCCAAGAAATATGGGACTATGTGAAAAGACCAAACCTATGTTTGACTGGTGTACTTGAAAATGATGGGGATAATGCAACCAAGTTGAAAAACACTCTTCACGATATTAGGCAGAAAAACTTCCCCAACCTAGCAAGACAGGCCAACATTCAAATTCAGGAAATACAGAGAATACCACAAAGATACTGCTCGAGAAGAGTAACCTCAAGACACATAATCGTCAGCTACACCAAGGTTGAAATGAAGGAAAAAATGTTAAGGGCAGCAAGAGAGAAAAGTCAGGTTACCGGCAAAAGGAAGCCCATTAGACTAACAGCAGATCTCTCTGCAGAAACCCTATAAACCAGAAGAGAGTAGGGACCAATATTCAACATTCTTTTTATTTTTATTTTTATTTTTTTTACTATACTTTAAGTTCTAGGGTACATGCACACAATGTGCAGGTTTGTTACATATGTACACATGTGCCATGTTGGTGTGCTGCACCCATTAACTCGTCATTTATATTAGGTATATCTCCTAATGCTATCCCTCCCCCCTCCTCCCACCCCATGACAGGCCCTGGTGTGTGATATTCCCCTTCCTGTGTCCAAGTGTCCTCATTGTTCATTTCCCACCTATGAGTGAGAACATGCGGTGTGTGGTTTTTTTTGTCCTTGCAATTGTTTGCTGAGAATGATGGTTCCTAGCTGCATCCATGTCCCTACAAAGGACATGAACTCATCCTTTTTTATGGCTGCATAGTATTCCATGGTGTATATGTGCCACATTTTCTTAATC
>NW_012101743.1:1194183-1195902 GCF_000951045.1 Mandrillus leucophaeus
CTTGAGGAATCGCCACACTGTCTTCCACAATGGTTGAACTAGTTTACAGTCCCACCAACAGTGTAAAAGTGTTCCTATTTCTCCACATCCTCTCCACTTCCTTATACTTTATTAAAAAAAGTAATTCAAGATGAATTAAAGACTTAAATGTTAGACCACAAACCATAAAAACCCTAAAAGAAAACTTAGGCAATACAATTCATGACATAGGCATGGCCAAGGACTTCATGTCTAAAACACCAAAAGCAATGGCAACTGTTGCAGGAAGTTAGGGACCCCGAACAGAGGGACCAGCTGAAGCCGTGGCAGAAGAACATAAATTGTGAAGATTTCATAGACATTTATTACTTCCCCAAATTAATACTTCTATAATTTCTTACGCCTGTCTTTACTGCAATCTCTGAACATAAATTGTGAAGATTTCATGGACACTTATCACTTCCCCAATCAATACCCTTGTGATTTCCTATGCCTGTCTTTACTTTAATCTCTTAATCCCGTCATCTTCGTAAGCTGTCCCCAATCAATACCCTTGTGATTTCCTATGCCTGTCTTTAATCTCTTAATCCCGTCATCTTCGTAAGCTGAGGAGGATGAATGTTCCCTCAGGACCCTGTGATGATTGCGTTAACTTCAAAAATTGTTTGTAGAGCATTTGTGTTTGAACAACATGAAATCTGGGCACCTTGAAAAAAGAACAGGATAACAGGGAACAAGGGAAGAAACCTTAAACTGACTTTCGGTGAGCCAGATGGAACAGAGCAATATTTCTCTTCTTTCAAAGGCAAATAGGAGAAATATCACTGAATTCTTTTTCTCAGCAAGGAACATCCCTGAGAAAGAGAATGCACCCTGAGGGTAGGTCTATAGACAGCCCCCTTAAGGCGACCGTCTTTTACGGTCAAAGCCAAAGGGATGAAATAAGCCCTGGTCTCCTGTAGCACTCCCAGGTTTATTAGCACAAGGAAATTCCCACCTAACAAATTTTGGTCAGACAGGTTGTCTGCTCTCAAACCCTGTTTGCTGATAAGATGTTATCAATGACAATGGGTGCCTGAAACTTCATTAGCAATTTTAATTTCACCCTATCCGGTGGTCCTGTGATCTTGGCCTGCCTCCATTTCCTTTGTGATATTTTATTACCTTGTGAAGTATGTGTTCTCTGTGACCCACACCCTATTCATGCCCTCCCTCCCCTTTTGAAAATCACTAATAAAAACTGGCTCGTTTTATGGCTCTGGGAGCATCATGGAACCTGCCAATGTGTGATGTCTCTCCCGGATACACAGCTTAAAAATTTCTCTCTCGTATTATTTCCCTTTATTTCTCAAACCAGCTGAGACACTTAGGGAATAGAAAAGAACCAACAATCAATATCAGGGGTGGGTTTTTTCCCTGATATGCAACAAAAGCCAAAATCAACAAATGGGATCTAATTAAACTAAAGAGCTTCTGCACAGCAAAAGAAACTATCCTCAGAGTGAACAGGCAACCTACAGAATGGGAGAAAATTTTTGCAATCTACTCATCTGACAAAGGGCTAATATCCGGAATCTACAAAGAACTCTAACAAATTTACAGGAAAAAAACAACCCCATCAAAAAGTGGACAAAAGATATGAACAGACACTTCTCAAAAGAAGACATTTGTGCAGCCAACAGACACATGAAAAAATGCTCATCATCACTGGCCATCAGAGAAATGCAAATCAAAACCACA
>NW_012101743.1:1195952-1214549 GCF_000951045.1 Mandrillus leucophaeus
GATATGAACAGACATTTCTCAAAAGAAGACATTCATACAGCCAGCAGACATATGAAAAAATGCTCATCATCACTGGCCATCAGAGAAATGCAAATCAAAACCACAATGAGATACCATCTCACACCAGTTAGAATGACGATTATTAAAAAGTCAGGAATCAACATTCTTAAAGAAAACAATTTTCAACCCAGAATTTCATATCCAGTCAAACTAAATTTCACAAGCAAAGCAGAAATAAAATCCTTTACAGACAAGCAAATGCTGAGAGATTTTGTCACCACAAGGCCTGCCTTACAAGAGCTCCTGAAGGAAGCACTACAAATGCAAAGGCAAAACTGGTATCAACCACTGCAAAAACACACCAAATTGTAAAGTCCATCGACACTATGAAGAACCTACATCAACTAATGGACAAAATAAACCTACTAGCATCATAACGACTGGATCAAATTCACACATAACAATATTAACCTTAAACGTAAATGGGCTAAATGCCCCATTTTAAAGACATAGACTGGCGAATAGGATAAAGAGTCACAACCCATTGGTGTGCTGCATTCAGGAGACCAATCTCACATGCAAAGACACACATATGCTCAAAATAAAGGGATGAAGGAAGATTTACCAAGCAAATGGAAAGCAAAAAGAAAGCATGGGTTGCAATGCTAGTCTCTGAAAAAGACAAAGAAGGGCATTACATAATAGTAAAGGTATCAATGCAACAAGAAGAGCTAACTATCCTAAATATATATGAACCCAATACAGGAGCACCCAGATTAATAAAGTGAGTTCTTAGAGATCCACACAGAGACTTAGCCTCCCACACAATAATACTGGGAGACTTTAACACCCCATGGTCAATATTAGACAGATCAACAAGAGAGAAAATCAACAAGGATATTCAGAACTTGAACTCACTTCTGGACCAAGTGGACCTAATAGACATCTACAGAACTCGCCACCTGAAATCAACAGAATATACACTCTTCTCAGCACCACATCACACTTTTTCTAAAATTAACTACATGATTAGGAGTAAAACACTCATCAGAAAATGCAAAATATTGGAAATCATAACAAACAGTCTCTCAGACCACAGTGCAATGAAATTAGAACTCAGGATTAAGAGACTCACTCAAAACTGCACAATTATGTGGAAACTGAACAAACTGCTCCTGAATGACTACCGGATAAATAACAAAATGAAGGCAGAAATAAAGATGTTCTTTGAAACCAATGAGAACAAAGACACAACATACCAGAATCTCTGGGACACAGTGTTTAGAGGGAAATTTATAACACTAAATCCACACAGGATATAGCGGGAAAGATCTAAAATCAGCACCCTAACACCACAATTAAAATGACTAGACAAGCAAGAGCAAACAAATTCAAAAGTTAGCAGAAGACAAGAAATAACTAAAATCAGAGCAGAACTGAAGGAGATAAACACACAAAAAATCCTTCAAAAAATCAGTGAATTCAGGAGATGGTTGGTTGAAAGGATTAACAAAACAGATAGACCCCTAGCCAGACTAATAAAGAAGGAAACAGAAAAGAATCAAATAGACATAATAAAAAAAAGATAAAGGTGATTTCACCACTGATCCCACAGACATACAAACTACCATAAGAGAATACTGTAAACAGTTCTATGCAAATAAACTAGAAAACTAGAAGAAATGGATAAATTCCCAGACACATACACCTCCCAAGAGTAAACCAGGAAAAAGTTGAATCCCTGAATAGACCAATAACAAGTTCTGAAATTGAGGCAGTAATTAATAGCTTACAGACTAAAAAAAAGCCAAGGATCAGACGGATACAGACCTGAGTTCTACCAGAGGTACAAAGAGGAGCTCGTACCATTCCTTCTAAACCTATTCCAAATGATAGAAAAAGAGAGGCTCCTCCCTAACTCATTTTATGAGGCCAGCATCATCCTGATACCAAAACCTGGCAGACACACAGCGAAAAAAGAAAATTTCAGGCCAATATCCCTGATGAATATCCATGCGAAAATCCTCAATTAAATGTTGGCAAACTGAATCCAGCAGTACATCAAAAACCTTATCCACCAAGATCAAATCAGCTTCATCCCTAGGATGAAAGCTTGGTTCAACATATGCAAATCAATAAACATAATCCATCACATAAACAGAACCAATGACAAAACCCATGTGATTTTCTCAATAGATGCAGAAAAGGCCTTTGAAAAAACACCCCTTTATGCTAAAAACTCTCAATAAACTAGGTGCTGATGGAATGTATCTCAAAATAATAAGAGCTATTTATGACAAACTCACAGCCAATATCATACTGAATGTGCAAAAGCTGGAAGCATTCCCTTTGAAAACCGGCACGAGACAAGGGTGCCCTCTCTCAACATTCCTATTCAACATAGTATTGGAAGTTCTGGACAGGGCAATCAGGCAAGAGAAAGAAATAAAGCATATTCAAATAGAAAGAGAGGAAGTCAAATTGTCTCTGTTTGCAGTGACATGATTGTATAGTTAGAAAACCCCACCATCTCTGCCCAAAATCTCTTTAAGCTGATAAGCAACTTCAGCATCATCTCAGGTTACAAAATCAATGTGTGCAAATCATGAGCATTCCTATACACCAGTGATAGACAAACAGAGAGTCAAATCATCAGTGAACTCTCATTCACAATTACTACAAAGACAATAAAATACCTAGGAATACAACTTACAAGTGATGTGAAGGACCTCTTCAAGGAGAACTACAAACCGCTGCTCATCAAAATAAAAGAGGACACAAACAAATGGAAGAACATTCCATGTTCATGGATAAGAAATCAATATCATGAAAATGGCCATAAATACCCAAAGTAATTTATAGATTCAATGCTATCCCCATCAACCTACCATTGACGTTCTTCACAGAATTATAAAAAACTACTTTAAATTTCATAGGGAACCAAAAAAGAGCCTGTATAGCCAAGGCAATCCTAAGCAAAAAAAAAAAAAAACGAACAAACAAACAAACAAACAAAAACAAAGTTGGAGGCATCATGCTACCTGTCTTCAAACGACACTACAAGGCTACAGTAACCAAAACAGCATGGTACTGGTATCAAAACAGATATAAAGACCAATGAAACAGAATAGAGGCCTCAGAAATAATGCCACACATCTACATCCATCTGATCTTTGACTAACCTGACAAAAGCAAGCAATGGGGAAAGGATTATTTAATAAATAATGTTATGAAAACTGGCTAACTATAAGCAGAAAAGAGAAACTGGATCCCTTCCTTACACTTTACACAAAAATTAACTCAAGATGGATTAATGACTTAAACATAAGACCTAATACCATCAAAACCCGGGACAAAAAACCTAGGCAATACCATTCAGGACATAGGCATGGGCAAAGGCTTCAGGACTAAAACACCAAAAGCAATGGCAACAAAAGCCAAAATGGACAAATGGGATCTAATTCAACTAAAGAGCTTTTGCACAGCAAAGAAACTATCCTCAGAGTGAACAGGCAACCTACAGAATGGGAGAAAATTTTTCAATCTATCCATCTGACAAAAGGCTAATATCCAGAATCTACAAAGAACTTAAACAAATTTATAAGAATGGAAAAAACGACCTCATCAAAAAGTGGGCAAAGATTATGAACAGACACTTCTCAAAAGAAGACATTTATGTGTTCAATGAACATATGAAAAAAAGCTCATCATCACTGGTCATTAGAGAAATGCAAATCAAAACCAAAATGAGATATCATCTCGCTCCAGATAGAATGGCTATCATTAAAAAGTCAGAAAACAGCAGATGCTGGAGAGGATGTGGACAAATAGGAACACTTTTACACTGTTGGTGCATGTGTAAATTAGTTCAACCATTGTGGAAAACAGTGCGGCGATTCTTCAAGGATCTAGAACCAGAAATATCATTTGATACAGCAATCCAATTACTGGGTATACACCCAAAGGATTATAAATTATTCTACTATAAAGACTCATGCACATGTATGTTTATTGCAGCACTGTTGACATTGTCAAAGACTTGGAACCGACCCAAATGTCCATTAATGATAGACTGGATAAAGAAAATGTGGCACATATACACCATGGAATACTATGCAGCTATAAAAAAAGGATGAGCTCATGTCCTTTGGAAACCATCATTCTTAGAAAACTAACACAGAAACAGAAATCCAAACACCACATGTTCTCACTCATAAGTGGGAGTTGGACAATGAGAACAAATGGACACAGGGAGGGGAACATGGCACACCAGGGCCTGCTGGGGGTAGGGCGCTAGGGGAAGGATAGCATTAGGTGAAATACCTAATGTAGATGACGGGTTGATGGGTGCAGCAAACCACCATGGCACGTGTATATATACATAACAAACCTGCACGTTCTGCACATGTATCCCAGAACTTAAAATATAATAATATTTTTTAAAAAGATATGCTACGTACCAAGAAAAGATTTCCCTCCCCCCAAAAAAGTAATACTCATCTATAAAATACCTGTGACATTGTGGCTCCAGGCCTGTAAATACAGGAATTAAAATAGTGGGAGTAATTTTTAAATTAATTTAGATTTACATATTAAGTTCTTCACATTTCATGTTTTAGTGTACAAAAACATCTGGTGGAAGATTCCTAGAAAAGAAGAATGAAAATTGTGAGAGCCAAGGGCTATTAGAAACAAGAGCCTGGCTGGGCATGATGGTGGCTTACACCTGTAATTCCAGCACTTTGGCAGGCCGAGGCAGGAGGACCGCATGAGCCCAGAAGCTTGAGACCAGCCGAGGCAACATAGCGAGACCCTTCTCTACAAAAAATACAGTTAGCTAGGCATTGTGGTGCTTGCCTGTGGTCCCAGCTACTTGGGAAGCTGAGGTGGGAGGATCACTTGAGTCTGGGAATTTGAAACTGCACTGAGCCGTGATCGTGCCACTGCACTCCAGCCTGGGTGACAGAGAGAGAACCTGTCACAAAAACATAGAATTAAAAACAAAAAAGAAACAAGAACCTCCCACCTAACTTTCTTAGGAGCACAATTCTTTTCCAGCTGCTTGCTTGTATTTGTACTCTCTGCCCTGTCTGAAGTTGGCAGCATTCCCATCTTTCAACATAGGCTCTCAGATTGTGAACCTTATCTAATATCTTTTCAGTTCCCAGATCACATAGGTTCTAAAGTCACTAGTAATTGATGCTGTTAATTCTAAAGAGCTGTCTGCTTTTGATAATTCCTGCTCACAGTGAAAAATTCTCCTGAACTTTTCGAACCAGTTGTAAGCACTTCTTTGTATCCTATGTCTCTTCTTTGATCTGTGTCTGGAGCATGTCCACGCCAACCACATAAAGACATAGAATTTGCATAGATAACTGTATTTCATTTGTATGCTATCTTTCTGTTCTGTCCTGGGCACTCACCAGTGTTTTTCTTCACTTTATTTTCCAGTGCCACAGTTGCATGGCTGTGCACTGTCTCACACCTGGGGATTATCATCCATTTGGACTGCAGAATCAGAGGAGTCTCTGGAGTTGTACACTGTGCTGGCATCTCACAGGTCTCCCCTGATCAAGAAGCTTGATGCTAGTGCATAATTAAGAAGTGGAGAAAAAAGCGATGGCCACCATTATGCTACGGAAAATTCTGTAGAGTTGTTTTTTTCAAGGAACATCAATTATTTTAAGTGGGCACGTAAGGCTGTCATTTTGATAAAGCTTTATTAGATGTACATGAATAAAATGAAAGCCGTAGCAAATGAAATATTTTACTTAGAAACCCTCACTAAATTACTCTTTGAAATACTCTTTCATATATTAAAAAAAAACTAGTGTTTTCACATTTTCAAGATGAAGAACACTGTGGATGAAGCAATAGTAATCATCAGAGCATTAACCCATGAATCAGAATGGAGAATGAGTTTCCATTTCTTTGAACATTGTGCTGTGTTTCAATGAAAATAGTTTTAGATCTATAACTTTATCCTAGATCCCATGATAAACAGGAATAATACTTATTCATTCATAAGTGTATTTATTTTAAAAATTATTAAGCACTAATGATAAGAGAAAAAAAGCAAGAAATTCTGTCACTTGGAACAATGTGAACCCAAATGACATTATGCTAAGTGAAATAAGCCAGGCACAGAGAGACAAACACTGTATGCTCTCACTTATATGTGGAATAAAAAAAAAGCTGAATTCATAGATGTAGGGAGTAGAATGGTGAATACCCGAGGCTGGAGAGGAGGGTGGATGGTAAAAGAGGAGATGTTAATCAAAGGGTAGAGAGTTTCAATTAGACGGGAGGTGTAAGTTCTGGTGACCTATTGCACAGCATGGTGACAGTAGTTAATAATAATGTCTATTTAAAAATAGCTAAAAGGGGGAATTTTAAATCTTCTCACCAAAACAAAATGATAAGTATGTCAGATGATGGATATGTCAATTAGCCTGATTTGATCATTCCATAATGTATACATGTATTGAAACATGACATTGTACCTCATAAATATATGCAATTATATATATAATTACAAATGAAATAAAACTTTAAAAAGGAAAGAACTTTTTGAAGATGTAATAGCTGAAAATGTTGTGGAACTAAAACAAGCTTCTTAGACTGAAAGTGCATTCTAAGCACCAAATAGGCTAAATAAAAATAAATCTATGCCTAGGAAAACCTTATAAAACTGCAGAGCAAGAAGTTAATGAGAGACTCTTTAAAAATATTACAAAGAAAAACAGATAATATACAAAAGACTGAGCTATTTTCTCAACTAAAAAAAAAAGAGTCCAGAGACAATAAAACGATACCTTCAGAGTACTAGGAGTGAGAAAAGATTGTGAACTTGGAATTTTATACTCAATTAAATGATCATTTGTGAGCAAGGCCAATATACAGGCATTTTCAAACATGCAATGAGTAAGAAAGTTTATTATAAGTTCTTACTAAAAGCATTTTTAAAAGATACATCTAAAAAAGAAGAAAAGTAAACACAGAAGCAAGGTGTATTTCTGAAAACTGTAATGAGTAGAGAAATTGACCAAATATGCCAGTAAATTTAATTCTCCATTGTAAAAATGATTAAGTATTTTAAGGGTAGAATCACAATTTTAAACTAAGGGTTGGCAAACTTTTTCAGTGAATAACCAGATAGCAATTATCTTAGCTCAGAGATGCCATACAGTTTCTGCTGCAACTACATACTATCATTGTAGGGCAAAAGCAGCCATAAGCAATGTGTAAATTAGAATGGCAGTGTTCCAATAAAATGCTATTTTTAAAAGAAGTGGCTGAACAGTGGACTGTATAGCTCCAGGACTACTTCTCTGAACAATGCTACAAATATAAGTTGTCATTAAAGCATGTTAAATTTCTCTTTATAGTTGAGAAAAGGATACAAAGATTAGGTAATTCTATGTTTTCTTAGAATATCTCTGGAAGAAAAAATGCCTTGAACTTTTTTCAGCTATTACGATAGTGTAGCACAGTTGAGGGCAAGGCCCTTCGGAAATAGAACACAAAGTAGAAATCTGTCAGAGACACTCATGGGAAAAAGGGAGGGGCAGACAAGACATTTCACATATACGGTATTTTTTTCTAGGCAGGCTCTGGGGTATTACTGCAGTGGTAAGTAATCATAAGCTTTTTGCACTGAATAATTGCACTCATCTTTCATGTTCAGCTTAAATTTTCCTTGCTTTCATGTCTGGGTGAAGTGTACCCCCTATATGCCTCCTACAGCACCTTTAAACATATACCTAATGTAAAACTTAACACATTTGATCACATTTGCTAGTCTGGGGTTTTTCTTGTAGAAAGTTAGTTCTGTGAAAAGAGATGTCATGATTGTCTCATTCATTATTATATTATTCATGCCAGGACAGTGCCTGCCACATGGCAGATACTGTACCGATGTTTGTTAAATGAATAAATAGCTACTTCTATTGAATTAATGACACATGAACATGTGCCAAGATATATAACCTCTGTTTTGGGGGTTACATTATTATCGTGATCTTTCACATTTATTTAACCAACAAATAATTAATTAGCGCTCACTATAGGGAAGGCACCATTCTAGATTCTGAGTATATAAGTAGTGAGCAAAATAGTCCCTGTCTCATGTAGCTTACATTCTAACGGGGAGGAGAGATAATAAACATATAAAAATGTTTACAAGGGGAAAACATTACCACTTGTAATGATTATCAGTAAAATAATTGCTCTTTGATGGGTCAGGACTTTAGCACTTCAGAGTTAACATCAACCACCAGTAAGTAAGACAGACGGTGGAGATGGACAAAGAAATTTGGCTGAATCTGTATTGAACTCATTCTGTCTAGGCAGGTTACAATGTTTAGTAAATACATAACAACACATTATTTAGTTGTCTCTAAATAGAAGACAGAAAGAAGATAGAAAATGTTCTAAAATATCCAGCTAATTAATACTGCTTCTTAAATAGTATAGTTGGGGAAAAAGCACTCTAATGAATATTAGAATTGGTTTCTAGACTTAGGCTTGCCATTCACTTACTGTGTGACCTTAGGCAAGTGAGTTATTTCTTCTCTCTGGGCCTCAGCTTTTCCCATGAGAGAACTGGGTACAATCAAAGAATTTAGTCATTTAGTTGTTTTCTTACCACCTTCATTATTTTTACCATATTTGAATACCATATTTGTTATCATTTACCTAATAATTATCAGGTAATAATAAGTAAATAATATTGGTGAAATCATGATTGTAATGTGCTTGCTATAGTGTTTCCTGGTGAATCTTATGAAATTCATAGCTCTTAAAATGTTTTTTAATGCCACCTTTCGACGTACCATAAGAGGAATTTCTATGTCATTTGGAAGTGCTGGATTAAATGACTTTCAAGTCCTCTGTGTTCTAAATATTAATATTTTATGAGTTTTTTTGTATGACTGCCTTCTCTCAAAAGGCTCCAGATGTTTCTTCTTTCAACATGAAAAACACCTACAATTATTTAAAAATATATAAAAGAATGCTTAGCATTTGAAAACAATTAAAACCTGTACTTTGCTTGAATATCTTTTTTCTCTTTCTCATTTACCCAACTGTAATACTTTCCAGAGTACATTTCTGGGCCTTTCTCAGACACACTTGTGAAACTTAGAGTTTACATACTATATCCTTTCCCATCATTTTATCTTCAGATTATCTATATCTTTAAATTTAAAATATATCTCTTATAGATAGCATCTCTTTAGGTCTTTTTATTTTTTTTTATCCAGTGCAGTAAATCTCTGCCCTTTATGTTGCGTTTAGTTCATTTATATTTAAATTAACTACTGATATGTCTGGCTTTAAGTCTACCATTATTTTTATTATTTTTTGTGTCAATTGCTCCAGAGCTTACTTTGTGCAGCTTTACCTTATGAAATACATATTAAGCAAAACCTATGTAGATAGAATGCCATTTGATAATTTACCAAGCATAGCGAAATTTCTGCATCACATCTAAAATATCTCCCAAAATAAAAAATCAAAACTCCAGGATTACCATTTTCCCTTTGACCCTGCAATATATATGCCATATTGTTTATTAAAAAATGGCATTTAATTCCATTTAAATTTGCAAACAAAGATAAGTAGTGGGGATGTCTTTAGAAAGGCTACATAAAGAAAGATGTTTCCATCAGGATAGGTTAAGCTGTGCTTCAGTAACACACCCCCAAATCTCAGTGGCTTCAAAAAACTAAAGATTATTTCTTGCCCATGCTGTGTATTCATCAAGGGGAAGCAAGGGTCTCTGCTTCACATTGTCTTTTCTTAGGACCCAGGATAACGAAATAGCCACTTGCTGGAGCAGTGTTTATTATCATGGTAGAGGGAAGGAGAGCTCTAATTAATATATTGGTTAAGTACTCAGCCAGAAGTGACACATGTCACTACTGTTTGCAAGCTATTGGCCAGAACTGGTCACACAACCTTGCACAACAATAAGAGTCCAGATAGTACAACCCTATCATGAGTCAGAAGGCGGACAGAATTGGAATATTTAGCAGATAACATTAATGACTACCACATGCATTTTCATTTTGTTTGTTTGTTTGTTTGTTTTGGTTTTTTGTTTCTTTGCAGGTTCCAGAGTCTTTGCTCCTAATAGGTTAATGCTTCTTGGTCCTTCTTCTGGCACTGGTTTTAAGAGTAACAGTAAATATTCCTAACAAAAAGAAAAGTATAAACCAATGGCAAGTAGATGCTTTGGGGGAGTGCTATGAGTTGTTGGGAAGAACAAAGCTGAGTGATGAACATTGGTAATAATGTTTCTTTCCATCTACTTGGAAACCCTGTGGGACAGAATCAATTTCTGCCCTCAAAACTGTTTCAGTGTGAAAAGTGAAACCCAGGAGGAGTAGATTGTATTTGTTTAATAATGGAGCAAGCCAGTTGTTTCCAAAATTAAATAAATTTTGGAGGCAAGTATTTGAGTAAAGGCAAGGAGAATCTCTGAGAAAAAGAGAAGGCAACCACCACTAAACTATGTAAATAGTTATAAGCTGCTTAGGACCTTGACCTTTTCTGAGGGAGAATTGTAAAATCAGGGTTTTAGGACTAGATGTTTGCTTCTCTTGGAGAAAGCAGAAAGTGAAGAAGAAAGACCAATAACTTCGTGAATTAGGTTCTGGTAAAACTACAGGCACTATTCTAGGAGTTCAAAATATCCCTAAAAAGTAGTGATTCAGAAATTCAGTATTACAGAAAACATCCACCACACTTCTTGGGGAAAAAAGCAAAAGAGAAACCTAGGTAATATACAAACCTGTACAAAATTAAAAACAAAGCCACGTTTTCTTCTTGTTATCATACGCTCTCTATTTCACTTGCATTCATTGCTATTTCATTTTAAAATGTCACTTAATATCAGGTAGATATTGAAATGCAAGTGTTAGTGATTAACGTTTGCACTTTAATACAGCCATAAGTACAATTTTATAGATTTGTTTTCTGGAAAAGTTATAGTGCCATTATTAGATAAGAAGGCAAACCGTAGGAATTTTCCAGAAAGACTGAGTTATATGAATGGTATCTCACAAATCTGATAAGAATGGATCTGTCAGCAAGTTATCAACTTTTCTATATTAGAATATACCTTTTACCTACAAGTACAATTCTGGAAGGCTAAGTGGGTGCCAGATCTTTTAGAAAGAGCCAATAAATTAAAGCAGTCTGTTGCTAGAGTACCCTAAATAACATAGTCTAGGAGAGTATTGATTAAAGTGTGGTCTGAGGGCCAATGCATAGATCAGTTCCACTCAATGAATATTTTCTGATCCACCTAGAAGTTAGGAGTGTGTGCTGGAATGTGAATTAATGCACACTTCCATTATCAAAAAGTCTTGCTACTAATGTATATATGTATATATATAATATGCATATTCATATGTAGTTATATATAAAGTATATGCATATATATAATTATACATAGCTGTATATATTATATGTAATATATATACCAAATCTATATTTATACATAATATATCTATGTCTATATGTATATCTTTACCTATATCTACATAGATAAACAGTGTGTTTAGTGACTGTTTATTTACACATGGGTGCAAGCTCCATATCTAATTGCAGATGAGTAACGAACAGCTCATAGACCAGTAGCACTAGACTAGGTCTCTCAGGAACAAGTGATATTGGCATATCTACAAGTGTGAGTAGCTCTATGGTAATAAAAATGCATTACTTCAGTTTGTATGAGAAGTATTAACCAGGTGAAATTAACTTGAAATCTGTGCAGAAGCAATGATGCTCCCTTTTTGACATTGGGTATGTCTTGAGGGACCAGACAGCGCCTTTAAATAATGTAGTTCTGCCAATAGGCTGGTGTTTTTAAAGCTGTCTGTTGCCATTTCCATTTACTGTTTCTTTATTCACTATTTCCAAATATCAGATGGTTCTTAAATATTCTGTCAAAAAATGCTGTCTTTATTAAACCAATTACCTTAATAGTATAATAATAAAATAATACCACTTTTGACAGCTTACCATGTGGCAGACACTGTCCTAAGTGTTTTACATTATTTGAGGCATTTAAACCCCACAGCAATCCTATGAAATAAACAGTATTACTATCCTCATCTTACAGTGAGAAAATGAGAACCAGAGTTTGATTTGCCATATATCACACATTAGCAAGGGGACAGAATAAAGAGCTTAATTCATGCAAGTTAGCCCTCAAGATTGTGTTTCTAACAACCACAGTTTATTTCCTTTCTGAAGGGAAGAGAAGCAATATACATTTAATAAAAAGACTCCTGGACTATGAATGAAAAGACCTGGATTTTAAACCCAGTTTCTGGCACTGACTAGCCATACGAACTTGGGCAAAACCCTTCCCTTACTCGGGCCTAAATTTCCTAATCTAGAAAAATAAGCAGAGTAGACTAGATGTTTTCTCAAATCCCTTTTAGTTTTAAGATTCTATGAGTCTGTTAAGTATAAATTTCTGACTAAAAATAGAGGCTTATGAGTACATCTTTTACGCAGAATTTCTTGTTCAAATAGAATTCTTTGTTTCTAACTCAGAAAAGCAGTATTGCTCTGGGCGATCTGCCTGGATGTAGAAATAGCCTAACAACATAAAACTGTATGTTAGCTTGACGGTCATTGAGATAGGATCCAATCCCTTTGCTCTTTGCTAAAGACAGTATGTAATGATTGCACACAAGTAATACGCATAACGTTTGATATATTTAAATTTTTTTTTCTTACTGCTCCTCTCTAGAAATAAGGCTAACCTACCTTGTGGTTTGACTTGGCTCCGTGAGGATTGAATTTTTATCCATGTCTAAAGATTTGTCAGTCTGGAAATGTTTAAATATTTAGGTATTTTGTTTCTGACATGCAGAAAATTTTAACAACTTATATAGCTCAACAGTCCACCATTTCTGGTAGTAAGCCATAATGAACAAAGAATACAGTATTAACACAGTCTTCTCCCATTTAGTGAGGCAGTGTGATTTGTAATGAATAGTGGATATTTAACGCTTACAGATTTAGACTCATCTGTACCACAAATAATCAATTTGGAAAGAAAAACACTTTGTTCTCCAATTTAAGAAAAGCAAACTAAAGATAAGTAACCAGCTATATTCTCTCAATTATGTATTTAAGGGACACAAGGATAGCTCTGTGCTTCTGTCTGATGAGAAGTAAATGGCAGGAAAGCAGTTTTCAAAAAATAGTTTTTAAATTTTAGGTTTACCATCTTTCATTGTCACTTTGCATTGTCTGTGAAATCTTTAGCATCATCTCACTGGGTATTGGGTACATTTTGCCCAATGATACTGATAACCATAAAAGTAGTGAGTTGGTTATTTTCAGCTGATAATTATTTTAGTTGAGCAAAGTGAGGATTCTCTTAAAGGTCCTGAGGCTGGAGTCAGCTAAGGCAGCAGGAAAGTTGGGCCAGGATCAAGTGGAAAACTGAAAGGCACAAATCTCACAGTATGACTTTTTGATAATTATAATGTCCTATGTGGTAAGAAAGATGATAGGTCAACACTGAGGTTATCAAAAACCCTAGACCATAAATATGTATGTTCACCATCACCCAGATTTGTTCTCATGATATTTACCATTGTAGATCCACTGATTCAGAAGAGTGGTAGACTTTATCTTAGACATAAGTGCTCATTGAGAGATGGAGTATGATGGCAGAATGTAAGGCCCCACCGATCATCCCCCATGACAAGGATACCAAAGTAACAACTATCTACACAGAAAAAAACCAAAACACAACACAACACAACAAAACAAAACAAAAACACTTTCTTAAGAACCCAAGTAAGGTGAGCACTTATAGTATCTGGTTTTAACTTTATATCAATGGAAGAGGCACTGAAGAGATAGAAAAAACAGTCCTGAGGTGCTGATGTCACCCTTCCCCAACCCCGGCAAAGCAACACGGTGTGGAGAGCATTTCTGGGCACTGACAGAGGGAGAACAAAGCAATTATGAAATTAAGAGACATCGAACTCAGTGCTGTCCTGTTAGAGGAGAAAGGAAAATCGGACCAAATGCAGCTGATGCCAGCCCACAGAAGGAGCATTTAAAATAGCCCTAGTCAGAGGGGAATAACTAATGCTAGCAATAGGAACTTGGAGTGTCTGCAAACCTTGCTACTGAAAGCTACAGTATTCTGTGTCTCCAGGTAAACTTGAAAGGCAGTCTAGGCTGTAAGGACTGAAAATTTTAGGTGAACCCTAGTGTTGAACTATGGTCAGAGGCAGTGGACTAGGGGGACAAATGACGTACTGAAAAGCCAGCTGGGGCAGTGAAGAGAGTGCTGGCACCACCTCTCCCCTAACCCCAGGCTGCGTAGTTCATGGTCCCAAAAGAGATCCCTTCCTTCTACTTGAGGAGAGGAGAGGGAAGAGTGAGAAGGACTTTGTCTTGCATCTAGGATACCAGCCAAGCCGCAGCAGGACAGGACATCGTTCAGAGTCATGAGGCCCTCATTCCAGGCCCTAGCTCCCAGATGACATTTCTAGATACACCCTGGGCCAGAAGGGAACATGCTACCTTGAAGAAAAGGATGTAGTCCTGGCAGCATTCATCACCTGCTACCTGAAGAGATCTTTAGCCCTGAGTAACCAGCAACAATACCCAGGCACTACAACAAGGGCTTTCAATGAGACTTCCAAGCTTCAGGGAAGACTCAACACATAACCAGCTATGGTGGCTAGAGGACAAAACTCCTTCCACTTGAGAAATCTAGAGAGAAAAGTAGATGGGACTTTGTTGGTACTTTAGGGGTCCCCAGTTCCAGGATTTGACTCTAAGACAGCATTTCTGTACCTGTGCTGGGCCAAGGGGCAGCACACTGCCCTGCCACTCAGCATTCACAACAAGCTGACCTAAGGGACCTTGCGCCTTAAGGGAACATCAGTGGTAGTCTGACACTACTCCTCATGGCCTTGGGTGGTGGTGGCTTTAAGGTTCCTGTACCTTTGGAAACAGGAGGAAAGAGTGGGAAGGACTGCATCTTATGGTTTGAGTGCCATCTTAGCCACAATACAATAGAACACCAGGTAGGCCTCTACGTTTTTCACTCTACACTCTGACTCCTGATTGGCAACTCTAGACTCATCCGGGGCCTGGTGAAACTTGCTATTCTGAAGGAAAGGACACAAGCCTGGCTGGCTTTGCCACCTGTTCTTTGTAGAGCCCAGGGCCTTGAGTAAACATAGGCAGAAGCCAGGGACTAGTTCTAGCAAACCTTGGTTGAGACCCACCAATCTGCTGACTTCAGGTTTCATCCAGTGCATTCAGAGTGATGGTGGCCACAAGGGTGCTTGTGTCACTCCACCCACAACTTTAGGTGGCTCAGAATAGAGAGAGACATGCTGAATGTTTGGGTGAAAGTAACGGAAGAGAACAAGAGTCTCTGTCTCATAATCCAGAGAATTCAAGATTTTCTCTACTACTATCAAGGTGGTACCTCTACGAGTCTACAAGAACTATAGTATTACTAGGCTTGGCAGGCCCCCTGAAGCAGAAAAAGCTTAGATCACAATACCCAAGCCCTTACAAATATCTGCAAAGCTTTCGCAACAAGGACAGCTACAAATAAGCTCAGACAGCGAAGCCTACAATATATACCCAACTATTCGATGCCAAGACACCAAATTAGAAAGAAAAAGGCATTAATAAGCAATAAGTAATCACCTGAAGGCACAAAACTTATTGATAATAGTAAGTACACAGAAATACACAGACTATTGTAACACTATAAGTGTGGTACGTAAACTATTCTTATCCTAAGTAGAAAGAATAAACTATGAAGCAATCAAAAATAATAATTACAACAACTTTCTAAGACATACTAAATACAATAAGATATAAATAGAAACAAAAAGTTAAAAAGCAGGGGATAAAGTTAAAGCATGGAGTTATTATTAGTTTGATTTTTGCTTGCTTGTTTAAGCAAATAGTGTTATGTTGTACTCATATTAAAAATGGGTGATAAGAAAATATTTGCAAGCCTAATGGTAACCTCAATTAAAAAAACATACAATGGATACACAAAACGTGAAAAGCAAGTGTATTTGTCCATTTGCACACTACTATAAAGAACTACTTGAGACTGAGTAATTTATAAAGGAAAGATGTTTAATTGACTCACAGTTCCACATGGCAGGGGAGACCTCAGGAAGCTTATAATCATGGAAGAAGGGGAAGCAAGGCACCTTCTTCACAAGGTGATAGGAGGGAGAATGAATACAGGAGGAACTACTAAACACTTATAAAGTCATCAGATCTTGTGAGAACTCACTCATTATTATGAGAACAGCAGTGGGGAACCACCACCATGAATCAATTACCTCCACCTGGTCTCTCTCTTGAGATGTGGGTATTATGGGGATTATAATTTAACATGAGATTTTGGGTGGGGATACAGCCAAAACATATCAGCAATAAACTAAATCATATCACAGGAGAAAATCACCTTTGCTAAAGGAAGACAGGAAGGAAAGGAAGAAGGATGAGAAGAACACAAAACAACCAGAAACACGTAACTAAATGACAGGAGTAAGTCCTTACTTATCAATAATAACATTCAATGTAAATAGATTAAACTCTCCAATAAAAAGACATAGTCTAGCTAAATGGATGAAAAAACAAGACCCCTTGATCTGTTGCCTACAAAAAATACACTTCACACAATATATTTGTAAAGACACACAAAGACTAAAAGCAAAGAGTTAGAAAAAGATATCCCATGCCAATGGAAACAAAGAAAAAGCATGAGCCACTATACTTATATCAGACGAAATAGATTTCAATACAAAAACTATGAGAAGAGACAAAGAAGATCACTATATAATCATAAAAGGGCTAATTCAGCAAGAGTATATAACAATTTTAAATATATATGCACCCAATACTGGAGCACTCAGATATATAAAGAAATGTTATTAGAGATAAAGAGATAGGCCCAAATACAATAATAGCTGGAGACTTAACAAGCCACTTTCAGCATAGGACAGATCTTCTAGACAGAAAATCAACAAAGAAACGTCAGAATTTATCTGCAATATAGACCAAATGAATCTAATATTTATACAATATTTCATCCAACAGCTACAGAATACACACTCTTTTCCTCAGCATATGAATCATTCTCAAGGATAGACCGCATTAGGTCACAAAACAAGTCTTAAAACATTCCAAAAAATTGAAATACGATCAAGCATCTTCTCTGACCACAATGAAATAAAACTAGAAATTAATAATAAAAAAAATTTTGGAAGCTATGAAAATACATGGAAACTAAACAATATGCTTCTGAGTGACCTGTGGGTCAATGAATAAATCAAGAAGGAAATTGAAAAATTTCTCAAAACAAATGATAATAGAAACACTGTATACCAAAACCTATGGGACACAGCAAAGGCAGTACTAAGGGGGCGGTTTATAGCTATAAGTGCTTACATGAAAAAGAGGGAAGACTTCAATTGAACAATCTAATGATGCATCTTGGAAAAGCAAAATCAAACAAAACCCAAATTAGTAGAAGAAAAGAAATAATGAAGATTAGAGCAGAAATTAATGCAAGAAGTTACAAAAGATCAATAAAATAAAAAGTCATTTTTGAAAGACTAAAAAAAATTGACAAACAGCCAGACTAAGAAAAAAATATCCAAATAAACTTAGAAATGGAAAAGGAGACACTACAACTGATATTGTAGAAATTCAAGAGATCATTAGTGGCTACTATGAGCAATTATATGCCTATAAATTGGAAAGGCTTGAAGAAATTGACAAATTCCTACATACATAAAACCTACTAAGATTGAACTAGGAAGAATTCCAAAATCTGAACAGAAGAATAACAGATAATGAGATCAAAACTGAAATATTAGGTTGTTGCAAAAAATAATTACGTTTTTTGCCATTGAAAGTAATGACCTGGAACCTGATGACTTCACTGCCAAATTCTACCAAACATTTAGAGAAGAATTAATACCAACCCTACTCCTCTATTCCAAAAAATGGATGAGGAGGGAATACTGCCAAACTTATTCTATGAGGTCAGTATTACCCTGATACCAAAACCAGACAAAGACACATTAAAAAAAAAAAAAAAAAGGAAAACTGGCTGGGTGCGGTGGCTCATGCCTGTAATCCCAGCACTTTGGGAGGCCAAGGTGGGTGGATCACCTGAGATCAGGAGTTGGAGACCAGCCTGGCCAACATGTTGAAACCCTGTCTCTACTAAAAATACAAAAATTAGCCAGGCGTGGTGGCACATGCCTGTAATTTCAGCTACTTGGGTGGCTGAGGCAGGAGAATCACTTGAACCCGGGAGGCAGAGGTTGCAGTGAGCAGAGATCACGCCACTGCACTCCAGCCTGGGTGACAAGAGTGAAACACCGTCAAGAAAAAAGAAAGAAAGAAAAGAAAAGAAAAGAAAAGAAAAGAAAAGAAAAGAAAAGAAAAGAAAAGAAAAGAAAAGAAAAGAAAAGAAAAGAAAGGAAGGAAGGAAGGAAGGAGAAAGAGAGAGGAAAGAAAGAAAGAAAGAAAGAAAGAAAGAAAGAAAGAAAGAAA
>NW_012101743.1:1214689-1228069 GCF_000951045.1 Mandrillus leucophaeus
AGAAAGAAAGAAAGAAAAGAAAGAAAAAGAAAGAAAGAAAAGAGGAGAAAGAAGAAAGAGAAAGAAAGAAGAAAGAAGAAAGAAAGAAAGAAAGAAAGAAAGAAAGAAAGAAAGAAAGAAAGAAAGAAAGAAAGAAAGAAAGAAAGAAAGAAAGAAAGAAAGAAAGAGAGAGAGAAAGAGAAACTAAAGGTCAATATCTCTGATGAATATTGAGGCAAAAATCCTCAGCAAAATACTAGCAAACAGAATTCAACACTACATTAGAAAGATTATTCATCATGATCAAGTGGGATTTGTCCCAGGGTTGCAAGGATGGCTCAACATACAGAAATCAATCGATGAATACATCATACCAACAGAATGAAGGATAAAAACCATATGATCATTTCAATTGATGCTGAATAAAACATATCAAAAAATTTAACATTCCTTCCTGATAACAACCCTCAAAAAACTGAGGATAAAAAGAACTTACCTCCGCATAATAAAAGCCGTATATGACAGACCCACAGCTAATATCATAGTGAATAGGCAAAAACAGAAAGCCTTTCCTCTAAGACATGGAACACGACAGGAATGTCCATTGTTATCAATGTTATTCAGCATAGCACTGGAAGTCCATGCTAAAGCAATCAGACAAGAGAAAGATATAAAGTGCATCCAAATTGAAAAGGAAGAAGTCAAATTATCCTTGTTTGCAGATTATATCATCTCATATTTGGAGAAACCTAAAGATTCCAAAAGAAAACTATCAGAACTTATAAACAAATTCAGTAAAGTTGCAAGATACAAAATTAACATACAAAAATTAGTAGCATTTCTATATGCCAACAGTGAACAATTTGAAAAAGAAGTTAAAAAGTAATCCCATAGCCACACACAAAATTAAATAACTAGGAATTAACTTAATCAAAGGATTGAAAGATTTCTACAATGAAAACTATAAAACAATGATGAAAGAGATTGAAGAGGACACCAAAAATTGGGAAAATATTCCATGTTCATAGATGGCAAGAATCAATATTGTTAAAATGCCCATACTATCCCAAGCAATCTACAGATTTGATGCAATCCTTATCAAAATACCAATGGCATTCTTCACAAAAATAGACAAAAACAATCCTAAAATTTACATGGAGCTACAACTAGGATAGCAAAAGATATCCTAAGCCAAAAGAATGAAACTGGAGGAATCACAGTACCTGACTTTAAATTATATGACAGAGCTACAGTAATCAATACAGCATGGTTCTGGCATAAAAACAGACACATAGCTGAATGGAATACTTTTAGCAGTATGGCCATTTTCACGATATTGATTCTTCCTATCCATGAGCATGGAATGTTTTTCCATTTGTTAAAGGAAGCAGTAAGCTCTCTCTGAAGTATATGACCTGAACCCAGAAGAACAGAAGACTATGTACCTGGTTCCCAGAATGAGAAGAATAGGGATCATGTGTCAATAGAGATTGGCAAGTTATTCAAGGAAAGAGTCAGGAGTTCATGGGGGTGGAACAGTGAGCTCCAAGAGATGGGAAGCAATGCCAGCATGTCAACATGGGGCTAAAATGCCATGTCCTAGGTCTCTTAAATACTTACCTCTGCTAAAAAAGTTTCTGAAAACAAAATATATCATTGCAATGCATCCTCTTCATCAACAGAGGCCTAACTACCTTAAGTATATACTTGGCCTTTGAAGACTCCTTATCTTCCAGTCTGCATTACATAAAAGAGACAAAAGGGGGTACCAAATTACCTAGCAAAAGTGATGGTGAAAATGTTCTATCTTTTCTTATAGTTGGTATAAAAAAATTGAGCATGCTGAAATTGAAATCACACAAACAGATTTGTTTTTAAGTCTAAAAAAATTACACAGGGTCTTCTGGAAGATACCATAGTGAAAATGCTCATTAAAAATATCACTAAATCATATAAAATTCAGCAAGTAGTCATAAATTCAGGGGTTGCATTTTATTTCCTGCTACAGAAAGCATCACCTCATTACTAATACAGAGTCAGAAAGCTGTTGAAGAAATCATTAGTCTTAATAAGATTATTTATTTATTTCATTCTTGATTGTGACAAGAGCTAGTATAAGAAGGATAAAGAAGGAAAGGCATCACTGCCAAGTACCCATAAACTATTTCCAGGGAAAACATTATATTATTTGTGTATATTAGGAGTAATACATGAGAAGACATCAAATAGTAAGAAGCTAATTCTCTAGCCAAACAATCTAAATTTAAATCTAACCTTGGCCTGTTAAAGATGTCTATAAGGAAATCTCATTTGCCCATGTTAAAAGCCTTTCAAGATTAAAATTAATGCTGGCAATTGAGGAATGTACTTTTATGGTATATAACCTCTGAGAACCTATGTGATCATCATGTTAAAGAACAATGAAAATGTTAGTTTTTGTCTCCTTTGTTTATGTTTTGTCAGAAAAGAAGCATAGCAAGAGGTTTTCAGCCCAAACTGAATCTCTACTTTTCTTCTCTGTTTGTCATAGGTTTTCACTTTGCTCTGATCAATGCATTTGATGAATGTATGAATGAATGAATGAATTGCCCTGCGTTAGGTATGCTTAACACATAGTAGTAACAAGAGAGATGTGTATTCTAATGATCTCATAGTTTATAAAGGAAAAAAAGTAGCAGCTTATTTATTATGTGTCAAGTGCTCTTATAGGTCTTGGAGGTATAAAAAATAAATGAGGTAGACACTGTTCTTGGCTCATAAAGTATTTTAAAAAATCAGAAAAACAAACATTAAATAATTTAACAATTAAAATACTATGGACTTGTAGTAGTTTGCTCAAGTTGCCGTAGCAGAATACCATAGAACACACGGGTTAAACAACAAACACTTTTTTTCATATTTCTCAAAGCTAGAAGTTTAAAATCAAGATGCCAGCAGAGTTGGTTTCTGGTGAGTCCTCTCTCCTTGGCTTGTGGATGACCACATTCTTGCTGTGCCCTCACATGGCCTTTCCTTTGTGTTTGCACAGAAAAAGAGATATCTCTGTTATCCCCTCCTCTATTTATAAAGATACCAGTCCTGTTGGATTAAAGCCCCACCATTATTACCCCTATTTAACCTTAGGTACATCCTACAAGTCCTATCTCAAAAAACAGTTACACTGGGGATTAGGACTTCAAATAAATCTGGAGGGGACACAATTCAGTCCATAACAAGTTTTCAAAGACGCTATAGAAAAGAGGGGTACATTATGCTATCACAGCATACCTATAAGTGTGATACACTAGTCTAAGGGGTCAAGGAAACCTTTCATGAAGAGGTCATTTAAGCTTAGCTTGAAGCACAAGTAAATAGTTTGGAAAAGAATAGGGGGAAACTAAAGGAGCAGCAACAACATACAAAAATTGCAAAACATGGCACATTCAAATAAATGAAATAACCTCAAAGCAGCTGGAACAGATAAAGGAAAGATGACATGGTTTGGCTCTGTGTCTGCAACCAAATCTCATGCTGAATTGTAATTCACAATGTTGGAAGTGCATCTTGGTGGGAGATGATTGGATCATGTGGGTGTTTTCTAATGGTTTAGCATTATCACCTAGTGCTGTCTCATGATAGAGTTCTCATGAGATCTGAGAACTCGTGAATTCTTTGAAAAGTGTGTAGCACCTCCCCATTCATTCTCTCTCTCTTCCTGCCCCCACTATGTAAGATGTGCTTGCTTCCTCTTCCCCTACCGCCATGATTACAAATCTCCTGAGACCTACCCAACTGTGCTTCCTGTAGAGCCTTCAGAAAGCTGTGAGTCAATTAAATCTCTTTTATTTATAAATTATCTAGTCTCAGGTATGTCTTTATAGCAATGTGGGAATGGACTACTACAGAAGATAAGAATGACTAGGCTGAATAGCCAGGTAAAAATCACCTTACGAGCCTCATGAAAGGATTTGAAGTCTACTCTAAGGGGAATGGGAAAACATTTTATGATTTTAAATAAGGGTTGCATACACTCTTTAGAGAGAGGACTCTGACTACAGTGGGTGAGTGTGCATCTGTGTGGCTGTGCCTGCATATGCTTATTTTACCCATAGTCCTAGAGTACCTTGCTGCATGGCCACACAATATCAAGAAGGCCCACATTCAACTTTCAGCTATGTTTCTGATAGCTGCTATGTGAGAATGTGTACCTTTGTCATTCTCTTTCATGAAGGAAAATGTGGAACGAAAGGGCACAAGGATGGTGCCCCAGCTTAATATTTGCATTCCCCTTCTCCTCCTTTAATAACAATAGTATTTAAAATTCATAATTCTGTTCTTGTGTACTAAGTGTTCCGCTCACACTTTTAAGTGAGAACACACAATATTTGGTTATGTGTTTCTTCTGATGGCCTCCAGCTCCATCCATGTTACTGGAAAAGACATATAATCTTCTTTTTTTGTTCTGGGTGTGTAGTATTCCATGGTGTATATGTACCACATTTCCTTTATCTAGTCTACCATTGATGAGCATTTAGATATTTTTTAATTGTTGTGGATACATAGCAGGTGTGTACATTTACGGGGTACAGGAGATGTTTTGATACTACTAATGTGAAATAAGTACATCATGGAAAATGGGACATCCGTTCTTTCAAGCATTTATCATTTGAGTTACAAACAATCCAATTATACTCTTTGAGTTATTGTAAAACGTACAATCTATTATTGACTATAGTCACCTTACTGTGCTATCAAATAGTAGGTCTTATACATTCTTTCTATTTTTTCGTTCCAAATAACCATCCCCACCTTCCCACAACACCCCCACTCCCCTTCCCAGGCTCTAATAACCATCCCTCTACTCTCTATGTCCATGAGTTCAGTGGTTTTGATTTTTGCCCCCCACAAATGAGTGAGAACATATGATGTCTGTTTTTTTATGCCTGGCTTATTTCACTTAACAGAATGACCTCCAGATCCAAACATTTGCAATAAATGCAAATGTTTGGAACTCATTCTTTTTTAATAGCTGAATAGTACTTTATTGTGCATATGCACCACATTTTTTAAATCCATTCGTCTGTTGATTAGCACTTAGGTTGCTTCCAAATCTTAGCCATTGTAAAATGTGCTGCAACCAATATATGGGGTGCAGATATATCTTCAATATACTGATTTTCTTTCTTTCAGGTATATACCCAGTAGCGCTAGAACATATGGTAGCTCAATTGTTAGCTTCTTGAGAAACTGCCAAACTGCTGTCCATAGTGGATGTACTCATTTACCTGCCCACCAACAGTGTACAAGGGTTCCTTTTTCTCGACATCCTCATCAGCATCTGTTATTGCCTGTCTTTTCGATATAAGGTTTTTTAATTGGGGTGAGATGATATCTCCTTATATTTTTGATTTGCATTTCTCTGATAATCAATGATGTTGAACGCCTTTTCATATGCCTGTCCGCCCACTGATGAGCATTTAGGTTGATTCTATATGTTTGCTATTGTGAATAGTTCTGCGATGAACATACACATGTGGCTGTCTTTAAGTTAGAATGATGTATATTCCTTCAGGTATGTACTCAGTAATGTCATTGCTGGGTCAAATAGTAGTTTCATTTTAAGTTTTTAGAGAATCAAACTACTTTTTACAATGGCTGAACTAATTTATATTCCCACCAGCAGTTTATAAGCATTCCCCTTTCTCCACTACCTCACCAGCATCTCTTATTTATTTGACATTTTGATAAATAGTCATTCTGACTAGTGTGAAATGTTATCACATTGTGGTTTTCATTTGCATTGCTCTAATGATCAGTAATGTTGATCGTTTTTTCATATGCTTGTTGGCCACATGTACGTCTTCTTTTCAAAAGTGTATGTTTATGTTCTTTGCCCAATTTTCAATGGGTTTTTTTCTTGTTTACTGCTTTAAGTTGCTTATAGATGCTGAATGTTAGACCTTTGTCAAATGCATAGTTTGCAAATATTTTCTCCCGTTCTGTAAGTCATGTTTACTCTGTTGATAGTTTCTTTAGCTGTGCAGAAGCTCTTAGTAAAATTAGGTCCTACTTGTCAATTTTTATTGTTGTTGCAATTGCATTTGAGTCCTTATCATGAAATCTTTGCCAGGGCCTATGTCCAGAATGGTATTTCCTAGTTTACTTCTAGAGTTTTTGTAGTTTTGGGTTTTACATTTGTCTATAATGCACCTTGAATTGGTTTCTGTATATGGTGAAAGGAAAGGATACATTTTCAATCTTCTACATATGGTTATCCAGTTATCCTACCACTATTTACTAAATAGAAAGTCATTTCCCCATTGCTTGTTTTTGTCAGCTTTGTCAAAGATCAAATGATTGAAGTTTGTGGCTTTATTTCCGTGTTCTGTGCTCTCTACTCTGTTCCATTGGTCCATGTTGTCTTTTTTGTTGTTGTTATTTTGTTTTTTCTTTTTTGTTTTTTGAGAAGGTAGTCTCACTCTGTCGCCCAGACTGGAGTGCAGTGGTGATCTCGGCCCACTGCAGTTTCCACCTCCCAGGTACAAACAATTCTCCTGCCTCAGCCTCCCAAGTAGCTGGGATTACAGACATGTGCCAGCACACCTGGCTAATTTTTTTTGTATTTTTAGTAGAGACTTGGTTTCATCATGTTGGCCAGGCTGGTTTTTAACTCCTGACCTCAGGTGATCTGCCTGTCTCACCCTCCCAAAGTGCTAGGATCAGAGGTGTGAGCCACTATGTGTGGCCATGTCTGTTTTTATACCAGTATCATGCTGTTTTGGTTACTGTAGCCTTGTGGTATGGTTTGAAGTTGGGTAATGTGATACCTTCAGCTTTTCTTTTTTCCTTAGGATTGTCTTGGCTATTCGGGCTCTTTCTTGGTTCCATTTAAATTTTAAAGTTGATTTTTTTTTCTTCTAATTCTGTCAAGAATGTCATTGGTAGTTTAATAGGAATGGCATTGACTCTGTACGTTGCTTTCTGCAGGATAGCCATTTAAACAATGTTGATTCTTCCTATCTATGATCATGAAATGTTCTTTCATTTGTTTGTGTCATCTCTGATTTATTTGAACAGTGTTTTACAATTCTCATTGTAGAGATCATTCACCTCCCTGGTTAGGTGTGTTCCTAGGTATTTCATTCTTTTTGTGGATATTGTGAATGAGACTGTGTCACTGTCACAGAATGAGACTATGTTACTGTTGGGGCGGGGGGTGGTGATGAAGTCTGCCACTATTATTGCATGACTATCTAAGTCTCTTCATAGGTCTCTAAGAACTTGCTTTATGAGTCTGTGTGCTCCTGCATTGGGTGCATGTATATTTAGGATAGTTAGATCTTCTTGTTGAATTAAATCCTTTACCATCATGTCATGTCTTTTATGATCATTGTTGGCTTAAAGTCTGTTTTTCCTGAAATTAAGATAGCATCCCCTACTTTTCTCTGTTTTCCATTTGCTTGATAGATTTTTCTCCATCCCTTTCTTTGAGAATATAGGTGTCATTGCATTTGACATGGGTCTCCTGAAGAAAGCATATAGTTGGCTCTTGCTTCTTTATCCATCTTGCCATTCTGTGGGCATTTAGACCATTTACATTAAAATCTAATATTGATAAATGCATAGTTGAGCCTGTCATCATGTTGTTAGCTGGTTATTATGCAGACTTGATTTTGTAGTTGCTTTATGGTGTCAATGGTCTATGTACTTAAGTGTATTTCCATGGTGGCCATTAGCAGTTTTTCCTTTCTGTATTTAGCACTCCTTTAAGGACCACTTTTAAGGCAGATCTTGTGGTAATGAATTTTCTTAGTATTTGCTTTTCAAAAAGCTTCTTCTTTCTCCTTTGCTTATAAAGCTTAGCTTGGCTAGATATAAATTTCTGTGTTAGATTTTCTTCTCTTAAAGAATGCTGAATATAGGCTCCCAATCTCTTCTGGCTTGTAGAGTTTCTGTTAAAAGATCCACTCTTAGCCCGTTGGGATTCTCTTTGTAGTTGTCCTGTCCCTTCTCTCTAGCTGCCTTTAACATTTTTTCTTTAATTTTGACTTTGGAAAATCTGGTGACTATATATCTTGGGAATGCTTATCTTTTACAGTATTTTGCAGGGGTTCTCTTTATTTCCTTAATTTTATTATTGGATTCTCTAGTGAGGTTGGGGAAATTTCATGGATGATATCCTCAAATATGCTTTTCGAGTTGCTTGATTTCAATCTCTCTCTGTCACAGACACCAATGTGTCATAAATTTCATCTCTTTTCATAATCCCATATTTCTTGGAAGTTTTGTACATTCTTCTTTATTCTTTATTCTTTGTTTTTGTTTGATCAAGTTATTTTGGAGAACCAGTCTTTTATCTCTGAGATACTTTCCTAAGCTTGGTCTATTTTACTGTTAATATATTATGAAATTATGGAAAGAGTTTTTCAGCTCTGTCAGATCAGTTTGGTTCTTTCTTAAATGGCTATTTTCTCTTTCCACTCCTGTATAATTTTTTTTATTATTTAAATTTCTTGGATTGGGTTTTGACTTCCTCCTGAATCTCAATGATTTTCATTTCTATCCATATTGTGAATTATATGTCTGTCATTTCAGCCATTTCAGCCTGGTTAAGAACCATTGTTGGAGAACTAGAGTGGTCATTTGAAGGTAAGAAAACACTGGTCTTTTGAGTTACCAGAGTTCCTGTACTGGTTCTTTCTAATCTGTAGGCTGGTGTTCCTTCAATCTTTTAAGTTCTTATAAGTTTCTGTCCTCCAGATGGAGTTTTTTGCCTTTATCTTCTTGGATGCCATTGAGTGTTTGATTGTGGTTTAAGGTGGGTTCAGTAAACTTGCTTTGTTTCTAGGTGATTTAACGGGGTCTAGGCTCAGCTTAGCATTATTGGGATGCATGATCTAACTCTGGGGGTCTGATACCAGGCCCCCAGCTTTGTTCTCTAGCTCATCCTGCTGCACTGGAGGGTCCTAGGTGTTCCCAGCCTGCTGGCCACAACAGTCATGGGTGGTGCTGGCCAAACTACTTCATCAGGCTGGTGGGAGTGGTACATGTTCACTGGTACATTCCAGCAGCCACAGTACCATGGCAAGGTGCATGCACACTGACAGGGGTTGGGCACCAGTTGAAGAAGGGCAGTGGCATTCCCGTGCACACTCTTGCCAGTGAAAGCAGCAGCAGGGATAGGGCACTAATGGAGGCAAAGTTGCCAGCATCTGTGCGTATGTTTGCACCAGCGGTGGTGGCACAGCTATGTGCTTGCGCATCAGCCACAGGGGGTTCATCAGGGTGGTCTCATGCTGGCAGCAGTGGGTGGAGGGATGTGTGTGGACACACACAATAGTGGGGGATAAGAGGGGAGGTCTGTTTGTGCATGCCCAATGGAAAAGTGGTGGGGTGGGGAGCTGTGGACAAGTGCATGTTGGCAAAACAGCAGGAGAGGCTGTGATGTAAGGAAGGTGCTCGTGGGGTGCTACATGTTGGCGAATGAGTTTCCTGGACCCCTCTGATGGTCAGGCATGGTCTTCCAGCAAAGGAGCTATGATGAGGGCTTCCAGGGAGTTCCAGGGAGTGCCATGGTTGGGCATATGAGGCTGCACAGCCAGTGGGTACAGCCAGGCTGGGGCCCCAGGAGAGGCCAGCAGATGGAGGACACTCAGACCGGTCTGGCCCTGTCCCACTGGCAAGATTTCTCTGCTCTGTCCAGGTCCAACAGTCACCTTAAAGCTAAAGTCTTCTAAAGGAATATGGCTAGACTTAGGAGTTGAGCATTGCTGGCTGTGCTCCACTGCAGACTTTCTCATAAGTAACCAAACCCTCTGGGCTTCACACAGACTGGAGGCCTGCTCCTGTCACTTCTCTAAGCAGCTCCCTCTGCCAGCTCAAGTGTCGGTAGGGATCTTGGGGTCTTCTGCCACTGGAATTCTAGAAATCCATGGTGAGAACAGGGCACTCCTCACCTGTTCAACTCACCCCTCCTTTAGGAGTCACTGGAGGCCAGGAACAGGAAGGAGTCCTGATGCTCAGCAGCACTGCGTACTGTTCTCAGTTTCTTCCCCCATCAGCCTAGCATCTACATCCTCCCTCCATCCACTCCCAATGCCTTCCCTCTGAAGATCTGTTCAGAATGTGCCAGTCTTCCCAAAGTCCCCAGTCTCTTGGTGGGAGATGTTCCTCCTGGCTATGTCTAGTTGGCTGTCATGGCTCCTTCTGGGTTGTCTTATTTAATCTTCAAAACGGTACCATGATAAAATAGACTATTTTACTATTTTACAGATTATGAAACTAGGGTTTGAAAGTGGTTACATAAGTTGCCACAGATATCAAAGCTGGGAGGCGGTAGAGCTATAATTCGAATTCCATTATTGAAAGCTACAGCCCACATTCTTCACCCGTAGAATGTTTTCTCTCCCTGGGATGTGTGCCCAGGCTCAGTCTTACTAGCAGTACCCAGCAAGGAGAGGCACAAAAGAGATTCATACCCTTCTCTGGTTACACCAGTGCATTCACCTTTATTGCCTCTGCCTGGAAAAGTTTAAATGGATTATAGAAATGTCTGATTGTTATCAACTTGAGAAAGGATGTTCTCTTTCTTTCATCATCCTGTGGAAATAATGCACAAATTCAAGAGTGTAAGCTCCCTAAATGTCACTGAACAGAAGAGAATAGGGGAGGGTAATGGATTTTTCCACCAAGTGTCTTTTATTTAACCTAGTTTTTCA
Organism: Mandrillus leucophaeus; assembly: GCF_000951045.1. Lineage (NCBI taxonomy): Eukaryota > Metazoa > Chordata > Mammalia > Primates > Cercopithecidae > Mandrillus > Mandrillus leucophaeus. The sequence continues at coordinate 1,225,366 of NW_012101743.1, forward strand.
CCTCACTAACTAGAAGGCCATCTGGTCCCATACTCCAACTGCAGAACAGTTAAAAGAAAATAATAGGAAATTGGAGAATGGTTATGCAATGTTTATTTCTGAGTTAAAGTGGAGCTTTAATCTTCTAATTTTTTTAATGGGCACAATGCTAGTCTGGCAAATTATTAATAGTTTGGATTTAATTCAAAAATTTGGTTATATATTTTATTAAGCTCATATTTACTGGAGCACAAGGCAATCTATAGTAACAAGCATCAAAAGTCTACTTTACTGCCCATATTATGAGCAGATGGAGCATAGATGTTTAAAAATGCCAAACCTTTTGATTAAAAGCCTGATTATAGTCAGATCAAGATGAAGAATAATGGTTCTATACAAAGATTCTCTGCATTTTAAAATACTAGGGACTTTTACTTGACTTTTTTGCAATCATATGTTATAGTTTTATAAAATTTTGAGTTTGAAATAAAAAAATAAACCCCAATCCCCCTAAAATGAGCAGAGATTGCAAAGGCTTGTTTTCAGCAGATCAAGGACAGAGTTTCCCCTAATATTGCCAGATCAATTAGTTATTACTGTTATCATGCAACAGGGGGTAAACTTTTGAAAATAAAGGCTTATAAAAGTAGTACGGGTAGAAAATAGACATGCACGTGGGTTGATAACGTGATTTAGTTAATGAGATATTAAAGATAATCAGGATGATTTGGGAACATTTTTGTCTGAGATTGTTACCTTAAATGATCTACTCTCACACAGTAAACGACCAGATGCTAAAAGTATAAGGGTTCTACAAGACACTTGATACAAGATACTTCTATGAACAAGATACTTCTCCACAGAATAACAGTGTTGAAGCCTGGAACCTTGTTGTTCAACTCTTCACACAGTTAACATTCCCTTGGAATTTATTTCCCTACTCTTCAAAAAATGTGTCTCAATAAGAGGTCTAGTGAAAGTAGTTGAAGCTGGTCATAAACTAGTGAAGTCCCTTCAAATACAGAAGCACAAAGGAGACAAATCTGAAATGCTTCCACCTAAAGAGCAGTAAGAAACAGTGGTACATAGGTTTTGAAGTCTAACAAAATTAGTCTTAAAACCCAGTTATGGTTTCAAGGTGGCTGACTAGATGCATGTTGTATCTGCCCCCTCCAAAAAGTATCAAAAATAGCTAATAGATACTCATATTTCAAATTGGTCATGTAAGAGTGAATGCTGGAATTTAACAGACAAATGACAGGAAACACCTAAGGCAAGAAAGGAGAGGGAAGTGAGGCAACCTGCTCAGCTGAGATTGGCTGGAGCCTGAAGAGGCTACCCAATTCAGGGAAAGAGTAAATGAGAGATTTCCAGTTGTCTATATTCCCACCATGAAGTTCTGCAATCCTAGCCACAGGAGAGCCCCCTGACTCACACATACCCTGAGACTAACATAGGGAGCTGCCTGGAAAGCATGCAATGGCATTGCTCCAGAGCGAAATCTCACAGGGACCCATACCAACCTAAGTCATAAGCAGCCATGGCATGGCACCATTTTGAGAGCACAGTCCCTCAGATTGCATCCTGCCCTGGGGCCAACAGCCCCTGCATCTCCATATACCTGATGCCTCACTGACATACCCTGTATGCATCCAGGAGCCACCACTGGTTGCTGCCACCAGGACCAATGCAGGAGCCATTAGTAACAATCCAACCACATCCAACAGGAGGGTAACTACACAATTAAAAGAGTGCTAAAGAAAGGCTACCCTGCTTATAGTCACCACATTGGCCTGAAGTGGATACCCTCCAGCTCACTGTTTATTGCTACTGTCACTGAAAGCAACCCCATTTGCCCCTGGAGCAAGGTCTCAGCATAGCTGCTGCCAAATCCACTGGACCATTCTGCTGGGGGCCTGGGAATCACTTTGCCCCTGCTCACCACAGCCAGAGCTCACACACACCACTGGGGAGCCTGAGGGCAGCCTCATCCAGCTCTGCTCCATCCTACAGTACCCAAGCACATTATCCAGGGGCCTGGGAATGACACTGTTCCATCCACCGCTGTTGGCACCTGAACACTCTTCCCAGGGGAGTGAAGACAGAGCCACCAAACCTGTTTCTGCCATCACAGCTTGCTCCCACTTGCATGCACCACCTGCCAGTCTGGGGACTGGCTTGCCAAGCCCATCACAGCTGCTGTCCACAGCGGTGTAAACTGCTTGGGAGCCAGAAAATTGTCTCACCACTCCTATTGCCATCACCCATGCCACACCCACTGCCCAGGGGCCCAAGGAATCTCCCGCCCACCCACCCAATTACTGCCACTGCAGGCACCCAAACAAGCCACCTGGAGGCCCAAGAATTGGTCCACCTGGACCCACTAACACTAGTGCCAGTTTATGCTACCCTGGGGCCCAAGGACAGGCATTTTCCACCTGCCACTGATACCAATGAGGCACAAGGATTGGCCCACCAAGGGACTACTATCCAGGATAGACAAGGAACTCAAGAAAATTAACAGTTAAAGAACTCTAAATAATGCCTTTTAAAAGTGCGTAAAGAACATGAATAGACATTTTTCAAAAAAGACATGTAAATGGCCAACATGTATATGAAAAATTTCTCAATATCACTAATTATGGACTTTCAAATCAAAACCACAATGAGATAGCACCTTACCCCAGGTAGAATGGCTAGTACTAAAATGACTATATATATATAT
>NW_012101743.1:1228164-1276341 GCF_000951045.1 Mandrillus leucophaeus
GGGAATGTAAATTAGTACAGTCACTATGGAAAACAATATGGCAATTTCTCAATAAAACAAAACATAGAACTACCATGCAATCCAGCAATTCCACTACTGGGTAAAGTAAAATAAATCAGTATATCAAAGGGATACCTGCATTGCCATGTTTATTATAGCACTATTAACAATAGCAAAGACACTGAATCAAACTAAGTTTCCATCAACAGATGAACAAATAGAGAAAATGCAGTGTACATACACAATAGAATACATTTTGACCATAAAATATGAAATCTTTTTTTAATTATACTTTAAGCTTTGGGGTACATGTGCAGAATGTGCAGGTTTGTTAGGTGCCATGGTGGTTTGCTGCACCCATAAACTCATCATCTACCTCAGTTATTTCTCCTAATGCTATCCATCCCCCACCTCCCCCACCTCCCAACAGGTCCTGGTGTGTGATGCCCTCCCCTGTCCATGTGTTCTCATTGTTCAACTCTCACTTATGAGTGAGAACATGCAGTGTTGGGGTTTCTGTTCTTGTGTTAGATTGCTGAGAATGATGGTTTCCAGCTTCATACATGTCCCTGCAAAGGACATGAACCCACCCTTTTTTTATGGCTGCATGGTATTCCATGGTGTGTATGTGACATATTTTCTTTATCCAGTCTATCATTCATGGGCATTTGGATTGGTTCCAAGTCTTTGCTATTGTGAACAGTGCCACAATAAACATACGTGTGCATGTGTCTTTATAGTAGAATGATTTATAATCCTTTGGGTATATAACCAGTAACGGGATTGCTGGGTCAAATGCAATTTCTAGATCTAGATAATTGAAGAATCACCACACTGTCTTCTACAATGGTTGAACTAATTTACACTCCCACCAATGGTGTAAAAGCGTTCCTATTTCTTCACATCCTCTCCAACATCTGTTGTTTCCTGACTTTTTAATGATTGCCATTCTAACTGGAATGAGATGGTATCTCACTGTGGTTTTGATTTGCAATTGTCTCTTGCCCAGTGATGATGAGCTTTTTTTCATGTTTTTTGGCTGCATATGTGTCTTCTTTTGAGAAGTGCCTGTTCATATCCTTGGCCCCCTTTTTGATGGGGTTGTTTGTTTCTTTCTTGTAAATTTGTTTAATTTCTTTATAGATTCTGGATATTAGCCCTTTGTCAGACGGATAGATTTGAATACCCTTTATTTCTTTCTCTTGCCTGATTGCCCTGGCCAGAACTTCCAATACTATGTTGAATAGGAGTGGTGAGAGACGGCATCCTTGTCTTGTGCCAATTGCAATTCTAGTCTCTGATGAAACAGACTTTAAACCAACAAAGATCAAAAGAGACAAAGAAGGACATTACATACTGGTAAAGGGATCAATGCAATAAGAAGAGCTAACTATCCTAAATATACATACACCCAATACAGGAGCACTCAGATTCATAAAGCAAGTTATTGGAGACCTACAAAGAGACTTAGACTGCCACACAATAATAGTGGGAGACTTTAACACCCCACTGTCAATATTAGACAGATCAACAAGACAGAAAATTAGTAAGGATATTCAGGACTTGAACTCACCTCTGGACCAAGTGGACCTAATAGACATCTACAGAATTATCCACCCCAATTCAACAGAATATACATTCTTCTCAGCACCAATTCTAAAATTGACCACATAATTGGAAGTAAAACACTCCACAGCAAATGCAAAATAATGGAAATCATAACAGTCTCTCAGACCACAGTGCAATGAAATTAGAACTCAAGATTAAGAAATTCACTCAAAACCGCACAGCTACATGGAAACTGAACAACCTGCTCCTGAATGACTACTGGGTAAATAATAAAATGAAGACAGAAATAAAGATGTTCTTTGAAACCACTGAGAACAAAGGCACAATGTACCAGAATCTCTGCGACACCTTTAAAGCAATGTGTAGAGGGAAATTTACAGCACTAAATGCCCACAAAAGAAAGCAGGAAAGATCTAAATTCAACACCCTAACATCACAATTAAAATAACTGGAGAAGCAAGAGCAAACAAATTCAAAAGCTAGCAGAAGACAAGAAATAACTAAGATCAGAGCAGAACTAAAGGAGGCAGAGACACGAAAAACCCTTCAAAAAAATCAGTGAATCTGGGAACTGGTTTTTGAAGAGATCAACAAAATAGATAGACCTCTAGCCAGATTAATAAAGAAGAAAAGAGAGAAGAATCAAATAGATGCAATAAAAAATGATAAAGGGGATATCACCACCAATTCCACAGAAATACAAACTACCATCAGAGAATACTATAAACACCTCTTCGCAAATAAACTAGAAAATCTAGAAGAAATGGATAAATTCCTTGACACATACACCCTTCCAAGACGAAACCGGAAGAAGTCAAATCTCTGAATAGACCAATAACAACTAGTGAAATCAAGGCAGTAATATAGCCTACCAACCAAAAATGTCCATGGTCAGACAGATTCACAGCTGAATTCTGACAGAAGTACAAAGAGAAGCTGGTACTATTCCTTCTGAAACTATTTCAAGCAATAGAAAAAGAGGGAATCCTTCCTCACTCATTTTTGAGGCCAGCATCATCCTGATACCAAAATTTGGCAGCGACACAACAAAAAATGATTTCTTGAGGAATTTTGATGAATTTTGGATGAATTTTTTTTATTAACATCGACGAGAAAATCCTCAATAAAATACTGGCAAACCAAATTCAGCAGCACATCAAAATCTTATCCACCACAATTAAGTCAGCTTCATCACTGGGATGCAAGGCTGGTTCAACATACACAAATCAATAAATGTATTCCATCACATAAACAGAACCAATGACAAAAACTACATGATTATCTCAATAGATGCAGAAAAGGCCTTCAACAACATTCAACAGCCCTTCCTACTAAAAACTCTCAATTAACTAGGTATTGATGGAACGTATCTCAAAATAATAAGAGCTATTTATGACAAACCCACAACCAATGTCATACTAAATGGGTAAAAACTGGAAGCATTCCCTTTGAAATCATTTTATTTTCAACAACATGGATAGCACTGGACATCATTATAATCAGTAAAATAATCCAGGCACAGAAATACAAATATCACACATTCTCTCTCATATGTGGGATCTTAAAATAGTTGATTACATAAAGAGCAGAGTGATAGATATAGAAGCTGGAAAGGGTGTGTGTGAGAAGGTAGAGGGGATGAAGAGAGGTCGGTTAAGGGGTAAAAACCTACAGTTAGATAGGAGAAATAAGTTCTCATGTTTCATAGCAGAGTAGGGTGACTAAAGTTAATTAAAATTTACTGTATATTTCAAAATACCTAGACGAGAGCACTTGAAATAGTCCAAACACATGGAAATGATAAAAACTGAAGGTATTGAATACTCTGAATTCCCTGACTTAATCATTACACATTCTATACATGTAATAAAATATATTTACCTCATAAATATGTACAAAGAACAAATATTATACATCAGTTAAAAAAACCAGTTGTGGACCAGGCATGGTGGCTCACTCCTGTAATCCCAGCATTTTGGGAGGCCAAGGCAGGTGAATCACGAGGTCCGGAGATGGAGACCATCCTGGCTAACACGGTGAAACCCCATCTCTACTAAAAATACAAAAAAATTAGGCGGGCGTGGTGGCGGGCACCTGTAGTCCCAGCTACTCTGGAGGCTGAGGCAGGAGAATAGTGTGAACCTGGGAGACGGAACTTGCAGTGAAGCGGAGATCGCGCCACTGCACTCCAGTCTGGGTGACAGAGCAAGATTCCATCTCAAAAAAAAAAAAAAAAAAAAAAAAAAAAAAAAAAAAAACCATTGTGGAATTTACTTAGCTATGTAATCTTGAGTAAATTAATTATTCCTTATGGTCACAATTTTGTTATTAGCCTCATAGGCAGTTGTGAGGATCAAGTAATGTAAACAGCCATGCACATATTTAGCACTTAATTTTTTAAGGCCTCAGAAGCACTCTAGTAAATGTTGGAACAACAATTAACCATTGTTAACAATCTCTTAGAATTTGCTATAATTAACAATCTTTCTGAGTTGCTGCAATCACAGGCTCCTACATGTTCTCCTGTATTCCTTCTTCAACTTTACCTTCCAGCACTGCTTTGCAGATGTTTTAGACACTACCTGGTGCTCCTGGACATTTACATATTGCCTCTGTCCAAAGTTGATTTGAGGTGTTTCAAATAAAATGGAACAGCAACATGTCTTTATCTTTTTTCTGTTATTTATCATCTGAGTACCCATGCTTCTGAGAGTCATTATTACACGATGGTGAAACGCGTAAACCAGGTAGAGTTCTAATCCTAACTTTTTTGTACTTACTATATGACATAGTTTTATAATTTATCTGTGCTTCACTTCCTCTCTCTGAAAAAAAAATTGGAGATGAAAATAGTACTTTAATGTTGTTGTGAGGATTAAATGAGGAAATACATTTAAAGTACTTGGAACATAACAGGCCCTAAATAAATGCTAGCTATTATCTTTTCCTTTTGTTTAACAAATTATGACCTTGACTTACTACCAAATGGTTTTATAATCTTCTATTGGCAGCACTAAGAAGCATACTCAGATGCAGTAGATAAAAACATATATCAACTCAAGTATAGTAATGAGCCCAAAGCATGAGCAGCATAAACCTCAGAGATCACAGAGTTACTGTAGGCAGTCCATAAAACTACACTCACAACAATCTTTTCTCAAAGAGTCATGATTTTTAAAAAAGATACAGTATAGGTAGATTTCAGATTATTTGGATGTCAAAAAGGGGTCTGAAATGTCTATATGTCTACAGATATAAATATAAAAATACACAAACACAATTCTTAAGTTCCATTAAGTTCTGAAAGCAGATGATTTATATATCAACATACATTCCTCAAAAATACTGATCAAGTAATTAGAAATGTATTTATAGTTTATTATATTTGAAAAACAACAGCAGTGTAGCACTAGCTTAAAAAAAGAAGGTTGTTAAATTACTTCTTATATTGAAGGACTGCATGGACAACTAAACACACTCAAAACTCCAAGGGATACAGAACACCAAAGAACCTGGCAGTTACAAATGTCCTAAATCATTTAAATGTGAGTCTTAGCTAGAATAAAGTTAACAACATTGAAAAATCAGTCAGATAAAAAAAATCTTCATTTTAATTGAAATAATTTCAATTAAATATTTAATTTTTAAAAGATTTGGGGGACAAAATATGTTTTAAAAGCTTAGATTTAGTATGTCCTTTTTGCAGTTGTAAAACATAAAGTATATATTAAGAAGTTTAAGCATATCCAAATGCATGGCTATGTTAGCCTTATGGGAAATGTGGGGATTTCTTTGTTAATTTTGGCTGTTAGACGTATTTCCTTACAGTTATTTAATATTTCCATTCATAATAAGTTAAGCCATTAATTCTTAAAAATTTTATACCCATTGAGGAAAGAAAAGGGATAATATTAGTCAATGTCAATGTAATTAAAACAAAGCTATCCCAAAGTGTTTTCCACTTTCAAGTATTGTTATACTTTCATAACTGAATAAGAATGCATAGAGCAAAATAATATGTTAAATAATTTTACTTGTTGTACATGAGACACTAGGTATATTTTGTCAGCTGAATCTGAATCTTCATTGAAAATGAGAAATGGGTCATGGCAGGTACAGAAGTTCTATACTTGTGGCCATAATGAGTCACATATAATTAGAACAGACAAACATTGCAAATATATACAGTTAAATTATAGTAAGTACAGCATTCACTAAGAAATTTAAAGAACTATTAGACATGTGTATTTTCAATGATGTGACAGACATGATATCTTAAAACTTCTGTATATAAGAGATGAAGAAATGTTTTGTAAAATATAACATTCTTTTTATATGTAAAACTAATCTCACAAGAAAATATGAAGAATCTCCAAGTCAAAAGCAAAAAGAGAACTGAAAACCTTATGGTTAGCTGACAAAGGCCCTATGGATGCCCTGGAAATATCTGAAGATGTCTGTACCTAAAAAGTTTGAGTTGTAAACACTGTGAAAGATCAGCAGACAAGGATTTGGCCCGTAGCAAAATGGAAGTTGGAACAAAAATCCCAACATTAAGCTGAGACCCATGAAGGACTAAATCCTCAGTGAAAGCTTATTTTAGAAAATAGTCCGTCTGCTTGCAAAGGGACACCATGAAAATTTTATTTATCTTATCTTGGGGAGAAAAAAACAAACAAATAAACAAATACTTCCTCCTGAGAATTCTTAGATTAGAGAATTACAGGGCTAAAAAACCACAAACCAGAAAACTGATACCAATTGTTCTTAGGTTTGTAGCACTAGAGAAAAAAGCGAGCACAAATAATGAATACAGGCACACATCTTCCAATCACCCATCAGAGTATGCCCACTATAAAAATACATTATGCAATCTACATTAAAAAAATTTAAACACTGATTTGTGTACACTAATCTTGTACCTGGAAACTTTGCTGAATTCTTTTATCAGTTCTAGGAAGTTTCTGGAGAAGTCCTTAGGGTTTTCAAGGTAAATGATCATATCATCAGCAAACAATAACAGTTTGATTTCCTCTTTACCGATTTGGATGCCCTTTATTTCTGATTACTCTGGCTAGGACTTCCACTACTATGTTGAATAGGAGTGGTGACAGCGACCATCCTTGTCTTGTTCCCATTCTCAGAGGGAATGCTTTCAACTTTTCCCCATTCAGTATTATATTGGCTGTTGGTTTATCATAGATGGCTTTTATCACATTGAGGTATGTCTCTTGTTTGCTGATTTTGCTGAGAGTTTTTATCATAAAGGGATGTTGGATTTTGTTGAATACTTTTCTGCATCTATTGAGATGATCATGTGATTTTTGTTTTTAATTCTGTTTATGTGGTGTATCACATTTATTGACTCGCATATTTTAAACCATCCCTGCATCCCTGGTATGAAACCCACTTGATCATGGTAGATTATCTTCTTGATATGTTGTTAGATTTCGTTAGCTAGTATTTTGTTAAGGATTTTAGCATCTATGTTAATCAAGGATATTGGTCTGTAGTTTTCTTTTTTGGTTATGTCCTTTCCTAGTTTTGGTATTAGGGTGATGCTAGTTTCATAGAATGAATTAGGAAGGATTCCTTTTAAGTGAAGTAACTCAGGAATGGAAAACCAAACATCATATGTTCTTGCTGATACATGGGAGCTAAGCTATGAGGACACAAAGGCATAAGAACGATACAATGGATCTTGGGGACTTGGTGGGAAGAGTAGCAGGGGGGCGAGGGATAAAAGACTACAAACATGGTGCAGTTTATACTGCTCAGGTGATGGGTGCACCTAAATCCCACAAATCACCACTACTTATGTAACCAAATACCACCTGTACCCCAATAACTTATGGAAAAATAAAATTAAAAAAATAAAAATAAAAATAAATTAAACATGCAATAAGCAGGATATCATAAAAATAATAAACTGAACAACAAAAAAGCACAATTAGGCCTTCAAATACAGTCATGTGTCACTTAATGACAAGTAGAAGATCTGAGAAATGTGTCCTTAGATGATTTTGTCATTGTGCAAACATTGTAGAGTATACTTACACAAACCTAGATGGTATATATATATATATATAAAATTTCATATGGAAAACCAAATATATCAGCCCCATTACTTAATATCAGTCATTTCCCCTACTTAATCTGCAATGCCAATATCAAGCACTATATATCAGGTTTCTATATATGCTTCATTACAATCTTATGAGACCACCATTGTATATGTGGCCCATTGTTGACTGAAATCATTGTTATGTGGCTTAAGGCTACTTCAGACACTGAACTATTTGAATTATAAAATACGAGATGTAAAATAAATGTCTTACATTTTAAAGAAATAAAAGATAGAATAAAAAATGTAAGCAATACTAAGAGACTCATTTAAAAGACCAGGAAATTTAAATAGGAACCAAACATCTTTGAGAAATGAGAAAAATACCATTATGAGTAAAATACAAGGATTGAATAGGAAAGTGTAGTCCGCTGAAGAGAGGAGCACAAAATACAGCAGAGCAACACAAAAATGTGAAAAATATAATACGAAATAGGGGTCAAGAGACATCAGTGATAACCTGAGAAGGTTCAAAATACATATAACTAAAATTTAGAAGAAAAATAAACAAAGATTGTCATGCATATTAAGGGTACGATGGGGGAGGCATAATATGAAGAGATGGCTGAGAATTTTCCAGAATGGATAAAAAGCCTCCTACAATCTGTGAAAGCTACTTGGTCTTTTATGACCTTGACACTTCTGGAGAGCACAAGTCAGTATTTTTTGGAGTACTGTTCATACAAACCCTCAGTTTGGCTTTGTCTGATGTTTTCTCATAGTCAGACAGAGGTTATAAATTTTTGAAAAGAAGGCCATAGAGGTTTTGTACCCTGCTCAGTGTATCAATAGGTAAATAATTTTAACCTTGATTATTTGGTTAAAGTGGTGTATAGCAGGTTTCCCTGCCGTAAGTTTATTACTTTTTCATTGTAATCAATATATATTTGGAAGGAAATAGTTTGAGGCTGCATAGATATTGTTTCTCCTTAAACTTTGCCTGTTAAGTTCATTCTGACTGCAGCAAATATTACTACAGTACTCTAATGGTGATATTTTAATTTCCCTTATTCATTCTACATTTATTACACAGAGTTCTTCTGTATGGGAGATGGAGATTTGTTGCTTGTACCTATTTATTTATTTATTCAAGTATATTTTAAACAAAATCTTTTTATTTTGAAATTATTTTATTTGTCTTTGCTCAACATTTATTTTAGGTTCAGGGGGTACATGTGCAGGTTTGTTACGTGAGTAAATTGCATGTTGCTGAGGTTTGGTGTACAAATGGTTTTGATACCCAGGTAGTGAGTATAGTGCCCAACAGGTACTTATTCGGTAATATACATGACAATCTTTGTGCCCAATAGGTAGTTTTTCAACCCTCACCTGCCTCCAACCCTCCCCGCTCAAGTAGTCCCAGTGTCTATTGTTCCCATCTTTGTGTCCATGTGTACGCAATGCTTAGCTTCCACTAAGTGAGAACATGTGGTATTCGGTTTTCTGTTCCTGCATTAATTCACTTAGGATAATGGCCTCCAGCTGCATTCATGTTGCTGCAAAGGAAGTAATCATGCCCTTTTTAATGGCTGCATATTATTCCATGGTGTATATGTACCAATTTTCTTTATCCAGTCCCCTGTTGATAGACATCTGGGTTAATTTCATGCCTTTGCTATTGTGAATAGTGCTGTAATGAACATATCTGTGCATTTTCTTTTTGGCAGAACAATTTATTTTGGGAAGGATACATACCTAGTAATGTGGTTGCTGAGCTGAAAGCTAGTTCTAAGTTCTTTGAGAAACCTACAGACTACTTTCCACAATTGCTGAACTAATTTACAATGCCACCAACAGTGTATGAGCACTCCCTTTTCCACAGCCTTGCCAGTGTCTGTTACTTTTTTATCTTTAATAATGGTCATTCTGACTGGTGTGAGATAGTATTTCATTGTGGTTTTGATTTGCATTTCTCTAATGATGGTGTTCAGCACTTTTAAAAATTATACTTTAAGTTCTAGGGTACATGTGTACAACGTTCAGGTTTGTTACATATGTATACATGTGCCATGTCGGTGTGCTGCACCCATTAATTCGTCATTTACATTAGGTATATCTCCTAATTCTATCCCTCCCCCCTCCCCCCACCTCATGACAGGCCCTGGTGTGTGGTGTTCCCCACACTGTGTCCAAGTGTTCTCATTGTTCAATTCCCACCTATGAGTGAGAACATGCAGTGTTTGGTTTTCTGTCCTTGCGATAGTTTGCTTAGAATGATGGTTTCCAGCTTTCCTACAAAGGACATGAACTCATCCTTTTTTATGGTTGCATGGTATTCCATGGTGTATATGTGCCACATTTTCTTAATCCAGTCTGTCATTGACGGACATTTGGGTTGGTTCCAAGTCTTTGCTATTGTGAATAGTGCTGCAATAAACATATGTGTGCATGTGTCTTTATAGCAGCATGTTTTATAATCCTTTGGGTATATACCCAGTAATGGGATGGCTGGGTCAAATGGTATTTCTAGTTCTAGATCCTTGAGGAATAACTACACTGTCTACCACAATGATTGAACTAGTTTACAGTCCCACCAACAGTGTAAAAGTGTTCCTGTTTCTCCACATCCTCTCCAGAATCTGTTGGTTCCTGACTTTTTAATGATTGCCATTCTAACTGATGTGAGATGGTATCTTATTGTGGTTTTGATTTCCGTTTATCTGATGGTCAGTGATGAAGAGCATTTTTTCATGTGTCTGTTGGCTGCATAAATGTCTTCTTTTGAGAAGTGTCTGTTCATATCCTTCGCCCACTTTTCAATGGGGTTGATTTTTTCTTGTAAATTTGTTTAAGTTCTTTGTAGATTCTGGATATTAGCCCTTTGTCAGATGGGTAGATTGCAAAAATTTTCTCCCATTCTGTAGGTTGCCTGTTCACTCTGATGGTAGTTTCTTTTGCTGTGCAGAAGCTCTTTAGTTTAATTAGATCCCATTTCTCAATTTTGGCTTTCGTTACTGTTGGGTATGGAGCATTTTTTCTTATGTTTGTTGGCTGTGTATATGTCTTCTTTTGTGAAGTGTCTGTTCATGTCTTTTGCCCACTTTTTTAGTGGGGTTGTTTTTTGTTTATTTTTTGCCTGTTAAGTTCCTTATAGATTTTGAATATTAGACATTTATCAGATACATAATTTACTAATATTTTCTCCCATTATGTAGGTTGTCTGTTTACTCTGTTGATAGCTTGTTTTGCTGAGCAGAAGCTCTTTAGTTTAATTAGGTCCCACTTGTCAACTTTTTTTGTTGTTACAATTGCTTTTGAGGACTTAGTCATAATTTTTTTCCCAAGGCTGCTGTCTAAAAGGGAATTTCCTAGGTTTTCTTCTAGGGTTTCCATAGCTTTAGGTCTATGTCTAAGTCCTAAGTCCATTTTGAGTTTATTGTTATATATGATGTGAGGAAGTGGTGTAGTTTTAATGATCTGTATATTGCTAGCCAGTTATCCCAGCACTATTTATTGAATAGGGAGTCCTCTTCCCCTTACTTTTTCTTGCCAACTTTGTCAAAGATCAGAAGGTTGTAGGTGTACAGCTTTATTTTTGTGTTCTCTAACTTGTTCCATTGGTCTATGTGTCTGTTTTTTGTTGTCGTTGTTGTTTGTTTGTTTTACCAGAATCATGCTGTTTTGATTACTGTAGCCTAACAAAGCTTTACCATGATGCCTCTGGCTTTGTTATTTTTGCTTAGGATTGCCTTGGCTGTTCAGTCTTTTTTCTGGTTCCATATGAAATTTAACATTTTTTTTTTTTTCTAATTCTGTGAAAAATGACACTGGAAGTGTTGTAGAAATAGCATTGAATCTGTAAATTGCTTTGGGCAGGATGGCCATTTTCACAATATTGATTCTTCCTGTCTATGAGCATGTAATGTTTTTCTATTTGTTCGTGTTGTCTCTGATTTCTTTCAGCGGTGCTTTGTAATTCCCATTGTAGATATCTTTCACCTCCCTGGTTAGCTGTATTCCTAGGTATTTTATTCTTTTTGTGGCTATTGTAAATGAGATTGCATTCTTGATTTGGCTCTCAGCTTGGACATTGTTGGTGTGTAGAAATTGTACTGATTTATATACATTAATATTATATTTTGAAACTTAATTAAGTTGTTTATCAGTTCTAGGAGCTTTTAGGCAGAAACTGGAATTTTTAAAGTAGAGAATCATACCATCTGCAAAGAGAGATCGTTTGATTTCGTCTCTTCCTGGTTCGATGACTTTTATTTGAAATAATTTTAGAATTATAAGTTGCAAAATTAGTACAGTGAGTTTCTGTATACCCTTCCTCAGATTTCCCCAAAGATTATATCTTGCATAAACATAGTACGTCATCAAAACCAAGAAATTTATGGTTTTTGTACCACATTACTATATTTAGTAATTATACCTAATCTGGATTTGGAATTCACTTGTAGATTTTTGGGGGAAGAATTGCGCTTTTTGTTTGTGTCTTTGTTTTGTTTTTGACTGGGTTTCACTTTGTTGTCCAGGTTCACTACAGCCGCAAAGTCCTGGGCTCAAATGATCATACTACCTCATCCTCCAAGTAGCTGGGACTAGAGCCACATGCCACTGTGCCTGGTTCCATGGATTTTCCTAGTGGCTTTACATGTGATCTTTTGCATGTTTGCGTATATGTATGTGTGTACTTCTATAAAATTTTATCATAAGCAAAAATTTGTGTAATCACCATCATACTTAGAATACAAATCAATTATTAATTTATATTACTATGGACTCAAGAGATATTTATTTTAGTCTTTGGAATACAATATTATCATTGTCCAGTTTTGTCTGTTGGACACTCTTTTGGGGTAACTACTATGTCCTTATGACATACTACCATCTGTTGTTTTAAATGCTTTCTTACTTCCTGGCACCAAGATAATTCTGTATTTTTCCTACCCCAGAGCTAGAATTAACCATTTCTCCAAAGCTCACTGTTTCCTTTTACTGGTGAGTGGTATTTAGAAACCATGACCTCTGTGCTTGTTGTACTATTGCTATTGAGTTATCCCTCTTTCTGGGCCTTCTAGAAATATCTAGGTATATGTATATGTATGTGTGTGTGTGTATATATATGTATGTGTATATATGCATATATGTATGTATATACATATAAATATACATATATACACACTAACTCATGTATAACACAGCTCTGTATTTATCTCTGTATCTATCTTTCCACATATCCACAAACGCATATATAGATAGATAGATTTGTCCAACCCCATTATATACATAAAGTAGTTTCAGAATTGCTAACCCACAAACCTATAAAAAAAACAAGCTTG
This sequence comes from Mandrillus leucophaeus, assembly GCF_000951045.1. Lineage (NCBI taxonomy): Eukaryota > Metazoa > Chordata > Mammalia > Primates > Cercopithecidae > Mandrillus > Mandrillus leucophaeus. The sequence goes on from NW_012101743.1 coordinate 1,241,143, forward strand.
ATTAACTTTGAAAAAATGCTTCCAGGTGGTATAGAAACACTAACTTAATTTACACTAAGATATTACTAATTAATGGCCACTTTGGCAGGGAGGCAGGGATAACAGACAGCAGTATAAATTGAAGTGATAGGCTTTGTTTGAAAAATGACATGGCTGGGAAAGATGAAGAAAAGGGCACAGAAAGGCAGAGAAAAATGCTGCCTCTTTCCTGTTTTGACTAAGGTACAAATTTGATCATGTGGCTCTCATAGTATGGCAACTCCTAAACTCTCCATCTCTGTGATACCAACCCAGTTAAAGAGAGCTGAGGATAAATACCTGGCTTCTGGAAAAACATATGGCATGGTAGTGAGTAGTAGAAATTAAGCTATATATCTTTCTGTGGTACTTTGGCTACCCTGGCACCTTTGATTTGCATCAAACAGAGGTGCTTTGGCATTTGCTAAAGTATTGCTAGATTCATCCAGTGGCAGAACAATAACAACGAATAATCATGAAAAGCAATAAACAATATTGTCAAACAACTTTTGGAAGGAAGATAGCAAGTACAAAATGAAACAGGCAGAGACACATCCCCTAATTGTTATTCCAGACAGTAACCAGTTTTCTGGGTGGATTAAGGTGGCAATAAATATTGAGGACAGGATCCTATGAATCTAACCTCCCCATGCCTTCCCCATCTTAGACTTTCCTTTACAAATTTCAAGAGAGTAACAGAAACTTCAATGAACCCCAAATAAATAGTTCCTATTCTCATCATCATATGTCATATTCTATCCTCTCCCGCTATATATACTTTCAGGAAAATCTAGAACATTGCAAGAATATTTTTCGTTGTTAGTTCATAAAGCAGTGTTGAAAAATACGTCCTTTTTTGAATCCTATACATTTGTGTTCAAATCTTGAATTCAACACCTTCTCCCAGCTCCCCAAAATTCATTAAGCTTCAGTTTTCTTATCTGTAAAATATCTTCCTCCTATTATGGGAGAGACTGGCTAGATGCTAATCAGTCCCATTTTATCTACATGACCACAGAGGAAGACTATATTTCCCAGCCTCTTTTGAAATTAAGTTATAGAATTTGATTGAGTTCTAGCCAATGCAATATGGACAGAAATGATGTGTACCACACGCAGGCCTGGCCATAAAACAACCCACATGATCCTCCATGTTTGTTCTTGGCTTGTTGGCTAGCAGAAGGCAGAGGATCTAGCATAGTATTCTGAGAAAGTCTTATATAATGGGGGATTACTAAATACACAGAGCCTGTGTCCCTGAGTCACTCTTTGGAAAACTCTGGAAAGGCACTCATCAATATCTGAATAGACTGAGATATGAGAGAAAAAGATACTGTAATATGCCAAGAAAATTGTAGAATTATTACATTAGCTTATATTAATTGCCCTGATTAATACATACTTATTTTATTATTCAATAAATATTATAGGTAAAGCAACTACCACAGTACTTGACACATAGTAAAGGCTTAACATCTGTTGAGGCAATTTAAGTATAATCTCACATAAAATGTATACCCACAGGAAACAAAAGTTAATTCAAAGTGTGTGTGTTTATTGATCATGGACAATGAAATTTTAACATCCCCTATTTTTTTCTCCTGTTTCTTTTATTTTTTACTTTTTCACATGGAAATATCTGGAGATGTCTATTTCTAAATTATTTTATTTTACTTTTATAAATTTAGATTTCCAGTGCATAAATTATCATGTTTCCTATTTAATATTTATTTTATTTCCTAAAATGTGGGGAACACTTGGGAAGATAGGGACTGTTTTTTTTACCTGTACTCCAGAGGAATTTTAACTAACTCTAGGTCAGATCAGGCCCTTTTCCTGTTACCTCTTAAGCATTATCAAACACAGCTTTATCTAACCATGGTTTTATCTCCAGCCTTCGGGTAGAAATTTCTTTTCTAATTGCCCTAGTTTAATATCATATAGCAAAACACTGACTAGAGTGAATAAATCACTCTAACATTTCATACTAGTTTGACTGCAAAAGGACTTGAAGTTCTTGCAACCAGGCATAAGTGCTTCAGACTCAGAAATCATTTATCTAACTGCTTTTGTTGATAGAGGTTTCTGAAGTCATCCCTCATAGATTTCAATTCTCTTCTTTCAGAGATACTTTTTTCTTCTTTCTCCAAGGGAGAAGGAAAAGAAGGAAAGTCACCAAGCCTACACTACCTAAAAACTAAAAAGTTTCTTCAGCCACTATATTTTTTTTTCATAGAACAATCAAAGCTTTTGTTATTTGGGTTTGCACCTGGAATGGATGACGAGGCCCACTTAAAATTATTCTATATAGGTAACTCTCTTAACAGTGGCAAAGCACAGGATTGTGATGCCTTAGTAATTGAAAAATTGCCTGGTGAGAGAGTTTCAAAAGTCTACATCTACTGAGGTTTTCATCTGTGAGAAGGAAAATATCTTCATTACTAAATAAATATTGAAGCGACACTGGGAGGCAAAATAATAAACAGGCTTTCAGGTTATAAGTCATCAGTTCTGATTGTTCAGTGCACCAGTTGTCACTTTTACCTATTCATAGAAGAGGTGCATTAAAACATTCCCTGAGTACTTTACAACAGTAATTCTCAAAATGTGATCTCTGGACCACCAGCAGCAGCTGATCCTGGGAACTTGTAGAAATGCAAATTCTGAAGCCCCACCTCAGACTTTCTGAATCAGAAGCCCTGCAGGTGGAGCACCACAAGTTGTGCTTTACTAAACACTCCAGGTGATTTTTTTCAGTTGTTTTACTCCACCCTCTATGAACACAGGGACTCTCCAAGGTGTTCACCATCATAACTGTTGAAACTAGCCCATTTCTTTAAAAAAAAATACTATTAACTTTTGTGGGTACATAGTAGGTGCATATATGTACAGGGTACGTGAGATACTTTGATACAGGCATGCAATATTTAATAATCACATCCAGGTAAATGGGGTATCCATTATCTCAAGCATTTATACTTTGTGTTACAAACAATCCAGTTATACTCTTATAGTTTAAAATGTAGAATTAAATTATTATTGACTATGGTCACCCTGTTGTACTATTAAATACTAGGTCTTACTCATTCTTTCTAACTACTTTTCATACACATTAACCATCCCCACTTACCCTGACGACCCAACTACCCCACCAAGCCGCTGATAACCAGACTCCTACTGTCTATCTCCATGAGTTCAATTGTTTTAATTTTTAGCTCCCACAAATAAGTGAGAACATGCAAAGTTTCTCTTTCCGTGCCTGGCTTATTTCTCTTAACATAATGTCCTCCAGTTCCATCCATGTTGATGTAAATGACTGGATCTCATTCTTTTTTACAATTGAATAGCATGCCATTGTGTATATGTATTAACACCACAATTTCCTTATCAATTCATCAGTTGATACTTACCTTGCTTTCAAATCTTGGCTAGTGTGAATAGTGCTGCAACAAACATGGGAGAACAGATATCTCTTTGATATACTGATTTCCTTTATTTTGGGCACATACCCGGCAGTGGGATGGCTGGATCATATGGGAGCTCTATTTTTAGTGTTTTGAGAAAACTCCAAACTGTTCTTCATAGTGGTTTGACTAATTTACATTTCCACCAACAGTGTATGAGGGTTCTGTTTTCTCTATATTTTGCCAGCATTTGCTATTGCCTGTCTTTTGATAAAAGCCATTTTGAATAGGGTGAGATGATATTTCATTGTAGCTTTGATTTGCATTTTTCTGATGACCAATGATGTTGAGCACCTTTTCATATGTCCATTGCCATTTGTACGTCTTCTTTTAAGAAATGTCTATTCAGATCTTTTGCTCATTTTTTGATCAGGTTATTAGATTTTTTCCTATAGAGTTGTTTGAGTTCCTTATATATTCTGGTTGTTAATCTCTTGTCAGATGGTGACATGATTTGGCTGTGTCTCCACCCAAATCTCATCTTGAATTATAGTTCCCATAATCCCCACCTGTCATGGGAGGGAACTGGTGAAAAGTAATTGAATTATGAGGGCAGTTATCTCCATGCTGTACTCATGATAGTGTGTTTTCACAAGATATGATGGTTTTACAAGGGGCTTTTCTCCACCTTCGCTCTGTCCTTCTCCTTGCTGCTCTCATGTAAAGAAGGATGTGTTTGCTTCCTCTTCCACCATGATTGTACTTTTCCTGAGGACTCGCCAGCCATGCTGAACTGTGAGTCTATTACACCTCTCACTTTTATAAATTACTCATTCTCAGGTACGTCTTTATTAGCAGTGTAAGAATGGACTAATACAGTAAATTGGTACCGGGTAGTGGGGCATTACTGTAAAGATACCCAAAAATGTGGAAGTAACTTTGGGACTGGGTAACAGGCAGAGGTTGGAACAATTTGGAGTTTTCTAGTCTCAGAAGAAGACAGGAAAATATATGAAAGTTTGAAACTTCCTAGAGACTTGTTGAATGGCTTTAACCAAAATGCTGATAGTAATATGGACAATAAAGTTTAGGTTAAGTTGGTCTCAGATGGAGATGAGGAAATTGTTGGGAACTGGAGCAAAGATCATTCTTGTTATGCTTTAGCAAAGAGACTGTTGGCATTTTGCCCCTGCCCTAGAGATCTGTGGAACTTTGAAATCGAGAGAGATGATTTATGGTATCTGGCAGAAGGAATTTCTAAGCAGCAAAGCGTTCAAGAGGTGACAGAGCATAAAACCTTACACAGTGCTCCTGGAAAAGCTGTGGACGTTCAATGCCAGCCTGTGAAAGCAGCCAGGAGGGGGGCTGTACCCTGCAAAGCCACAGGGGCAGAGGTGCCCAAGGCCATGGGAGCCTACCTCTTGCATCAGGGTGACCTAGATGTGACACATGGAGTCAATGGAGGTCATTTTGGAGCTTAAAGAATTGACCGCCTCGTTGGATTTCAGACTTGCATGGGGCCTGTAACCCCTTTGTTTTGGCCAATTTCTCCCATTTGGAAGGGGTGTATTTATCCAATGCCTGTATCCCCATTGCATCTAGGAAGTAACTAACTTACTTTCGATTTTATAGGCTCATAGGCAGAAGGGACTTGCCTTGTCTCAAATGAAACTTTGGACTTGGACTTTTGAGTTAATGCTGAAATAAATTAAGACTTTGCGGGACTGTTGGAAAGGCATGATTGTGTTCTGAAATGTGAAGACATGAGATTTGGGAGGGGCCAGGGGTGGAATCATATGGTTTGACTGTGTCCCCACCGAAATCTCATATTGTATTGTAGTTCCCATAATCCCCACATGTTACGGGAGGGACCCAGAGGGAGGTAATTTAATCACGGGGGCAGTTATTTCCATGCTGTTCTCATGATAGTGAGTTCTCATGAGATCTGATACTTTAATAAGAGACATTTCCCTGCTTCACTCAACACTTCTCCTTGTTGCCTACATGTGAAGAAGGACATGATTGCTTCCCCTTCTGCCATGATTATAAGTTTCCTGAGGCCTCCCAAGCCATGTGGAACTGTGATTCAACTAAACCCAGTATTGGGTATGTCTTTATTAGTGCGTAATAATGGACTAATACAGATGAATACAGATGAATAGTTTGCAAATATTTTCTCCCGTCCTGTGAGTCACCTCTTCACTTTCTATATTGTTTCCCTTACTGTGACGAATATTTTAAATTTGATGCGAGATCCCATTTGTCCACTTTGGCTTTGGTTGCCTGTGTTTGTGGGGTATTACCCAAGAAATTTTTGTCCAAACCAATGTTCTGGAGAGTTTCCTCAATGTTTTCTTTTAGCAGTTTCATAGATTGAGGTCTTAGATTTAATTTTTTAATCCGTTTTGTATATGGTGAGAGATAGGGGTCTAGTTTCATTTGTCTGCATATGGATATCCAGACATCCCAGCACCATTTGTTAAGGACACTATCTTTTTCCCAGTGTATGTTCTTGGCACCTTTGTCAAAAATGAGTTCACAATAGGTGTATGAATTTGTTTATGGGTTCTCTACTCTGTTTCATTGGTCTATGTCTTTTTTTAAGCTAGTACCATCCTGTTTAAGTTACAATAGCTCTGTAGTGTAATTTGAAAACAGGTAATGTGATTCCTCCAGTGCTGTTCTTTTGCTCATGGTAGCTTTGGGTACTCTGGATCCTTTTTGGTTCCATATACATTTTAGGAATGATTTTTCTATTTCCGTGAACAATATCATTGGTATTTTCATAGGGATTGCATTGAATCTGTAGATTGCTTTGGATACTATGGACATTTTAACAATAATGATTCTTCTAATCTATGAAAATGAAATATTTTACCACTTTTTCACATTCCCTTCAATTTCTTTCATCAGTTTTTTATAGTTTTCATTATAGAGGTATTTCACTACTTAAGTTAATTCCTAGGCATTTACTTTTATTCGTGGCTATTGTGAATGGGATTTTTTAAAATTTCTTTTTCAGGTTGGTCACTGGTGGCATATAGAAATGCTAGTAATTTTTTATGTTGAAATTTATCCTGCAAATTTACTAAATTTGTTTATCTGTTCTAATAGATTATTTGTAGAATCTTTATGTTTTTTAAAACATAAGATGCTATCATCTGCAAACAAGGATATTTTGACCTCTTCCTTACCAATTTGCATGCCTTTGTTTCTTTCTCTTCTATGATTGCTCTAGCTAAGAGTTCCAGTACTGTGTTGAATAACAGTAGTGAAAATAGGCATACTTATGGTATTCCAGATCTTAGATAAAAGGCTTTCAGTTTTGCCCATTCAGTATGATACTAGCTATTGGCCTGTCATATATGGCTTTTATTATGTTAAGTTATGTTACTTCTATAACCAGTTTTTTTGGGGTCTTTATTATGAAGTGACGTTAATTTTATCAAAGGTTTTTTTCAGCATCACTTTAGATGTTCATATGGTTTTTGTTCTTCATTCTGTTGATATGATGTATCACAATGATATGCATATGCTGCACAATACTTACATCCTTGGGATGAATCTCACTTAGTCATGATGAATGATCTTTTTAAAGTATTGATGAATTTGGTTTACTAGTATTTTTGTTGAAGATTTTTGCATTAAAGTTTATCAGAGATATTGGTCTGTAGTTTTCTATTCTGATGTGTCTATGCCAGGTTCTGGTATAATAGAAATACTGTAGTATACTTCATAGTATAATATGAGGACATAGTTGCCCAAACAGCATGGTACTTGTATAAAAATAGGCACATAGGCCAATGGAGCAGAATAGAGAATACAGAAATAAAGCCAAATACTTACAGACAACTGATCTTCAACAAAGCAAACAAAAACATAAAGTGGGGACAGGACACCCTACTCAACAAATCGCGCTGGGTTAATTGGTGAGCCACGTGTAGAACAATGAATCTGGATACTTATGTCTCACCTTATACAAAAATCAACTCAAGATAGATCAAAGACTTAAATCTAAGGCCTGAAACAATAAAGATTCTAAAAGATAACATCAGAAAAACCCTTCTAGACATTGGCATAGGCAAAGACTTTATGAGCAAGAACCCAAAAGCAAATGCAACAAAAACAAAGATAAATACATGGGACTTAATCAAATTTAAAAGTTCTGCGCAGCAAACTAATCAGCAGAGTTAACAGACAACCCAATGAGTGGGAGAAAATATTCACAATCTATATATCTAACAAAGAACTTTTATCAGCAAGAAAAAAAAACAAACCATCCCAGCTAAAAGTGGGATAAGCACATGAATAGACAATTCTCAAAACAAGATACACAAATGGCCAACAAGCATATGGAAATATGCTCAATATCACTAATTATCAAGGAAATGAAAATCAAAACCACAATGTGATACAACCTTACTGCTGCAAGAAGTAGCCATAATCAAAAAAGTAAAAAAAAAAAAAAAAAAAAAAAAGATGTTGGCATGGATGTGGTAAAAGGGAACATTTTAACCTGTTGACAGGAATGTAAACTAGTACAACCATTAGAGAAAACAGTGTGGAGATTCTATAAAGAATTAAAATTATATCTACCATTTGATCCAGCAATCTCACTACTAGGTATTTATCCAGAGAAAAAGAAATCATTATACAAAAAGCATACTTGCATATGCATGTTTATAGTAGCACAATTTGCAATTGCAAAAATATGGAACCTGCCCAAATGCCCATCAGCCAATGAGTGGATAAAGAAAACGTGGTGAATATATATATATAAATTATATTTAATATATATTAAGTTATATATATATTCTCTAAATATATATATACACCATGGAATACTACTCAGCCATAAAAAGGAATACAATTGTGGCATTCACAGCAATCTGAATGGAATTGGAGACTATTATTCTAAGCGAAGTAACTCAGGAATGGAAAACCAAAGATCATATGTTCTCATTTGCAAGTGGAACCTAAGCTATGAGGACACAAAGGCCAATGAATGATACATCGGACTTTGCAGACTCAGTGGAAAGGGTGGGAGAAGGGTGAGGGATAAAAGACTACATATTGGGTATACAGTGTACACCACTTGGGTGATGGATGCACCAAAATCTCAGAAATACATATATATGAGTAATACTGGTCTTATAGAATAAGTTTAGATGTATCCCTTCATCCTCTTTATTTTGGAATAGTTCGATATTCCTTCATCCTCTATATTTTGGAATAGTTTGAGTAGGAGCTGACTTAGTACGTCTTTAAATGTTTGGTAGAATTCAGCATTAAAGACACCAGGTCACAGGCTTTTCTTTACTGGGAGACTTTTTATTAAGGCTTCTATCTCATTACTTGTTACTGGTTTGTTCAGGTTTTGCATATCTTCCTGGTTCAATCTCAGTAGGTTATATGTGTTTAGGAATTTGTCTAATTCTTCTAGATTTTCCAATTTATTGACATATAGTTACTCATAGTAGCTACCAATGATATTTTGAATTTCTTTGGTATCAGCTGTAATGCATTCTTTATCATCTCTGATTTTATTCATTTGGGTCTTCTCTCTTTTTTTTCTTAGTCTGGCTAAAGCTTAGTCAGTTTTGTCGACCTTTAAAAAACAAACTCTTCATTTCATTGATATTTTTATTGTTCTCCTTGTTTCCATTTTATTTATATTTGTTCTGATATTTATTATTTCTTTGATTTGGTTTTTTGGTTTGATTTACTCTTGATTTTCTAGTTCCTTAAGATGCATCATTTAGGCTATTTATGTGAAGTTTTTCTTCTTTTTTGATGTAGACACTCAGAGCTCTAAATTCCCTTCTTAGTATTGCTTTCACTGTATCCCATAGGTTTTAGTAGGTTGTATTTTCATTAGCATTCGTTTCAAGAAATTTTTCAGGTTTTTTTCCTAATTTCTTCATTGGCCTGCTGGTCATTCAGGAGCATATTGTTTAACTTTCACATGTTTTCATAATTTCCAAAATTCTTCTTGGTTTTAATTTCCAGTTTTATCCCATTCCGGTCATAGAAGATACTTAATTTTATTAAAGTTTTTGAATGTTTTAAGACTTGTTTTGTAAAATAACTTATGGTCTATCCTTGAGAATGATCCATGTACTAAGGACAAGAATGTGTTTTCTGTAAACATTAGATGAAATGTTCTGTGAATATCTATTAGGTCCATTTGTTCTATAGTGCATATTAAGTCCAATGTTTCTTTTTTGATATTTTATCTGTAAGATATGTCCAATTCTGAAAGTGGGGTGTTTAAGTCTTTAGCTATCATTGTATTGAGCTCTCTCTCTCTCTCTCTCTCTCTCTCTCTCTCTCTAGCTCTAATAATATTTGCTTTATATATCAGGGTGCTACAGCTTCAGGTGCATATATATTTCAAATTGTTATATCTTCTTGTTTAATTGACCCCTTTATCTTTATATAATGACTATCTCTTCATACATATTTGTCTTAAAATTTTTTTTGTTTGATACAAGTATAGCCACTCTTGCTCTTTCTTTAGTTTCCATTGGCATGGAATATCTTTTTCCCTCCATTTATTTTCAGTCGATGTGTACATGCATTGTTGAAGTGTGTTTCTTGTAGGCAACAGACTATTTGGTCTTTTTTTTTTGTTTTAAACCATCCAGCAACTCCATGTCTTTTGATTCGAGAGTTTTGTCAGTTTACATTCATTGTTATTACTGACAATTAATGACTTATTCCTGCCAGTTTGTAATTTGTTTTCTGGTTGTTTTTGGTCTTCTCTTATTTCTTTCCCTCCTTTATGTCTTCCTTTTAGTGAAGGTGATTTTTCTCTGGTGATATAATTCGATTTCTTGCCTTTTTATTTTTTATGTATCTGTTGTATGCTTTTTCATTTCAGTTTATCATAAGAACTGCAAATACTTTCTTATAACCCATTATTTTAAACTGATGACAACAATGATTGTATAAACAAACACAGAAGCAAAAAGACAACTAATAAAAACGTGGTACTTTAATGACATCCCCCACTTTTTAACTTTTTGTTTTTTCTCTTTTTGTCTCATTGTACCGTCTATGTCTTGAAAAGTTGTTGTAGTTATCATTTTTGATTGGTTCATCATTTAGTCTTTCTACTTAAAAGTAGTTTACACAGCACAATTACAGTGTTATAATATTCTGTATTTTTCTGTGTACTATTACCAATGAGTTTTGTAACTTTAGATGATTTCTAATTGCTCAATAACTTCATTTTATTTCTGATTGAAGAACTCCCTTTAGCATTACTTGTAGGACATGTCTGGTGTTGAAGAAGTCCCTCAGCTTTTGGTTGTCTTGGAAAGTATTTCTTCTTCATGCTTGAAGGGTATTTTTGCTAGATATACTATTCTAGTGTAAAAGTATTCTTTCCTTCAGAACTGTAAATATATCATGCCACTCTCTACTGGCTTGTAAGGTTTCCACTGAAAAGTCGGCTGTCAGACCTAGTGGAACTCTATTGTATGTTATTTGTTTCTTCTATCTTGCTGCTTTTAGGATCCTTTCTTTATCCTTGTCTTTTGGGAGTTTGATTATTAAATGCCTTGAGGTAGCCTTCTTTTGGTTAAACCTTCTTGGTGTTCTATAACTTTCTTGTACATGGATATTGATACCTTTCTCTAGGTTTGGGGAGTTCTCATTATTATCCCTTTGAATATACTTTCTACCCCTATTTCTTTCTTGACCTCCTGTTTGAGACCAATAACTCTTAGATTTGCCCTTTTGAAGCTATTTTCTAGATCTTGTCAATGTGCTTCATCATTTTTTATTTTTTTCTTTTGCCTTTCTGACTATATTTTCAAATAGCCTGTCTTTAAGCTCACTAATTCTTTCTTTTGCTTGGTCAATCCTGTTATTAAGAGACTCTAATCCATTCTTCAGTATTTCAATTGAATTTTTAACTCTAGAGTATCTGCTTGATTCTTTCTACGCATTTCAATCTCCTTGTTAAATGTCTCTGACAGAACTCTGAATTCCTTCTCTGTGTTATCTTGAATTTCTTTGAGTTACTTCCAAACAGCTATTTTGAATTATCTCCCTGGATGGTCACATATCTCTGTTTCTCCAGGACTGCTCCCTGGTATATTATTTATTTCATTTGGTAAGGTCATATTTTCCTGGATGGTCTTGATGCTTATGGATGTTTGTTAGTGTCTGGGCATTGAAGAGACAGGTATTTATTGTAGTCATCACAGTCTGGGCTTGTTTGTGCCTGTCTTTCTTGAGAAGGCTTCCCAGGTATTCAAAGGGCTATAGGCTGCAACTCTAATACGACTGTGGTTCTTTCACACTTGTAGATGTAGGCCGGGCACAGTGACTCACACCTGTAATCCGAGCACTTTGAAAGGCAGAGGCAGGCAGATCAGCTAAGGTCAGGAGTGCAAGACCAGCCTGGTCAACATGGCGAAACCCTGTCTCTACTAAAAATACAAAAATTAGCTGGGTGTGGTCATGGGTGTCTGTAATCCCAGCTACTCGGGAGGCTGAGGCAGGATAATCACTTGAATCTGGGAGGCGGAGGTTGAAGTGAGCCGAGATCATGCCACTGCACTCCAGACTGGGTGATAAGAGCAAAACTCCGTCTCAAAAAAAAAAAAAGAAAAAAAAAATTGTACATGTACCATCTTGGTGGTCTTGGATAACATCCAAAAGAATTCCCAGGATTACCAGGCAGGAACTCGTTTTCTTCCCTTACTTTCTCCCAAACAAATGGAGTCTCTCTTTCTGCTGAGCTACCTGTATTATAGGGTGTCATGACGCAAGCACCCCTGTGGCCACCACCATTTGGACTGTGCTGGGTTATTTCTGAAGCCAGCAGTGGATCTCACCAAAGGTCCACTCTAACCACTACCTGTCCACCACCTATGTTTGTCCAAGGCCCTAGGGTTCTATAATCAGTGGATAGGGAAGCCAGCTAGGTTAATGTCCTTTCCTTTGGACTGGCAAAGTCCCCAGGCCTAAGCACGTCCAGAGATGCTGTTTGAGAGCCGAGGATTAGAGTCAAAAGCCTTAGAAATCTACCTGGTTTCTATTCTACTACAGCTAAACTGGCCCTCAAACCACAAGACAAAGTCCCTTCCCCTCTTCTTTCCCTTTCCATGGGCAGAGGAGCCTCTCCCAGCTGCCACAACTACCAGCCCAAAGTGAGTACTGCCAGGCCACCACCAGTGTTCACTTAAAGCCCAAGGACTGTTCAGTCAGACTCTGATGAATATTGCCAGGCCTGGGACATACCCTTCAGGGCAATGGTCTCCCCTCCCCTCTCTCCCAGGGCAGGTCCAGAATTGCTCTCCAAGAGCCTAGGCCTGACTCCAGAACCCCAAGATACTGCTTGCTGCTTTATCCCACTGTGGCTGAGCTGGCACCTAAGGTGTAAGACAAAGTCCTCTTACTTTCCCTTCTTCTTTTCTCAAGCAGAAGGAGTCTTTCTCTATAGCCACCACTACTTGGAACATGCTGGGTCTCACCTGAAGCCAGCACATCTCAGAGTCTCACCCAAGGCCCATGGCATACTATTTGAGTATGGCCGCTGGTTATTTAGGGCCCAAGGGCTCTTTAGTCAGCAGGTGATGAATCCTGCGAGGACTGGGTCCTTTTATTCAAGGCACCAAGTTCCCTTCTGCCCCAAGTTGTGTCTAGAAATGTCATACAGGAGCTAGAGTGATTTTGATTTAGGCTAAAGTTTAAGACTTACCACCTTAGAAATTGCTGTACTATGAAGATAAAGCAATACACTTAAAACTGATGATGGTGATAATAATATCAAATACTTCTTAAATAATTACTATGGTCCAGGCACCATGCTAGTCACTCAAAAAAAAATTAGGTTATTTAATCATCACAGTAGCCACAATGAGTATTTATTATTATTATTATTAATTATTACGGTCCCTCATTTAAGATGAAGAAACTTAGAGGTGAAGTCATTTGTCCAAGTTCAGATAGCTAGTTCGTAGAAATCACGACTCCAAACCAAGTATGCCTCTAAAGAACACTCTTCTAACAATATAATATATATCATGTTTGTCTACGAAATTCCTAAAAATGTTCAATTCTAATTCCAAATCAGCATCTGTCTTCAGGGCCTGGTAGTGCCAAAGCATTTAATCTGAATATAGGGGTACTCAATACAGGAGTTAAGTTTCTCAAAAGCTATATATAAATCTGTATTCTTAATATTCTGTTGACTTTATTATAACTTTCTTATAGGTTATATTTTTACTCTTCAGTTCATAGTGGTTCCAAACTCTTGCACTTTCAATATTCCTGCCCATCATCTTTTCTAACATTTAATAATCTGTAAATAAACGCAGAGATACACTATGGAGTTCAAAAGATGTTTTATAATTCCTCGGTCAAGTGAATAAGACTAAAATGCAAATAACGACCTCTTACTGGTCAAATATCTGTTGTTCATAAAGCTGAGCATCGCTTTATAATACCTTTTGAAAAATTATAAAAGGTCAAAAATATACTAGAATAGATTAATTTTGCTCATCCTGGCACAACAGAACTATATAAAAAGCCTTTCAGAAATCCTTTAGCAGTTTACAAGCATTTAGCCATTCTGCAAGTGAGAAGTATGAGGAAAATTGTTTTTCTCTTTTAAAGGGCTTAGCTTAATGTGGCTGAGTGAGGGTTTGCATTTCAGAGAGCTAGAAGCCAGATAAATAACCTAAACATCTCGGGGGGAAAAGTGCTTCTTTTTTTTTTTTCTTGACTTAATCCCATCAGTACCCTAAATGCCTATGCTGATGCACAACATTAACTTACAACACTGGGTTTGTCATTATAATTACACTGCAAAGAGCCCTTCTCCTAGGCAAGGTCATACAGGCTGCAAAGCAAAATAAGTAAGGGCAACAGAACTCCTGAGAGGCTCCATTCATAAAGCAGGGGTAAGCATGAATGCAGCATTATTCTTTCTGGGAAAGTTCTGAAAAGGTTGACCTCAGTGGAATGGGTGCAAATTTGCATAATGTCTCATTTCCTTAGAGCAACTCAAGGGTTGGTAACCATTACATGAGGCCAAACATCACTGGAAAGATTAATGGAACTGGGATATCATTACATCCAAATAGAATGAAGTCATGCCAAGGTCACTGCAAGGTTTATTAAGAGAAAGATGTTTGCTCATTAGAATGGGTGACTTGTCTCTCAGGCTAGCAGAGTTAATGGAAACAAATTGCACACCACTAATATTGAGCTGTCCAGTAAAGCTCCTTCATGATAAGCAACATAATGGATAAGGTATGGCATGGGTGAGATTTGTAAAAACCTGCTGGTTTGCATCTTTTGGCAAGGACCATTGTATAAAAACCCTTCAGCCAATTAAGAGTTATTTGTCCCTTTTGTTATGACAGCAAGGAAAAAAGAAAAGAACAAAAGCAAAAAGTACTAGTTTTTACTTCAGGGTCCTGGCTCCAGTACTTTGTGTGAGTAGTGTATTGAGAAATTGATTGACTGAGTTCCTTAATGCAGCATCAAAATAGTCTCGGGGCTTAGATGGAAGGGAGATACAGGACTTAACCCAAGCAGCCTCAATGAAATATCAATGAGCAGTTAGTCTTTAATAGGGAACAACCTCACAAAGATGTAAATGACTTTCTACCGACAGAATATATTCTGATAATTGACTCCTCCTGCTTGCACACAGGTCCTGGCTTAGAGTCAAAATGATAACTAATGATGTGTCTTCCCAACCAAATTTATAGGTGATGAAGTTCAAGATGTGCCAGGATGAGGAGAAAAACAAGTAAGTAAAAGCACAAAAAGTTAGTATTTTGTAATGGAGAGAGTTTGTTGATTTTGGGTGAGAGTAATTGCAATTAACTATATGTATCTATATGAAACAGTAAAAGCCACACCTCTCCTGTCTACTGCCATCTATCCAAAAACAGTTAACACGACTTCAGGTTTCCCTGGTCAGATGCCCACTTTTGGGCTTATGACAGGAGACTGCTGATAAAAGTGGCTTGGACACAAATCACTGCAATACTTAAGGGTCACTAGATAGTCATGAACACTGAGATTCCCTATATGCAATTCCTAGTCAAAAGACTCTGGCCTCTAAATGATGACTGATACAATATCTTATGAATTTGAATTAACCACAGGACAAGCTCTGGTGGCTATCGTAGTTCAAAATGTAATCAAATTTTTTTTCTAAAATTATCTTCTTGTTTGTGTGCATAGAAGTGTAAATGACCATACTGCCCAAAGCAATCTACAAATTCAGTGCGTTTCGTATCAAACCACCAATGTCATCTTTCAGAGAACTAGAAAGAAAAACTATTCTAAAATTCATACAAAACCAAAAGAAGAGCCCAAATAGCCAAAGCAATCCTAAGCAAAAAGAACAAAGCCAGAGGCATCACATTACCTGACATCAAACTATATATTAAGCTACAGTAACCAAAACACCATGGCGTTGGTACAAAAGCAGACACATAGACCAGTAGAAGAGAATAGAAAACTCAGAGATAAGGCTGCACACCTACAACCATCTGATCTTCAACAAAGCTGACAAAAATAAACAATGGAGAAAGGACTCCCTATTTGATAAATGATGCTATCACAGCTGGCTAGCCACATGTAGAATAAAACTGGACCCTTACATTTCACCATATACAAAAATTAACTCAGGATGGATTAAAGATTTAAATGTAATGCCTCAAACTATAAGAATTCTAGAAGAAAACTTAGGAAATACCATTGTAGACATCAGCCTTGGGAAAGAATTTATGACTAAGTCCTCAAAAGCAATTGTAACAACAAAAAAAATTGACAAGTAGGAACTAATTAAACTAAAGAGCTTCTGCTCAGCAACACAATCAACAGAATAAACAGACAACCTAAGTAATGGGAGAAAATATTAGTAAAGTATGTATCTGACAAATATCTAATATTTAAAATCAATAAGGAACTTAATAGGTTTTAAAAAACCATTAAAAATGGGCAAAAGACATGAACAGACACTTCTCAAAAGAAGACATACAAGCAGACAACAAATACATGAAAAAATGTTCAACATCACAAATCATCAGAGAAATGTAAATAAAAACCACAATGAGATACTATCTCACACCAGTCAGAATGGCTTATTAGTACAAAGTCAAAAAACTATGGAGGTTGGTGAGGCTGCACAAAAAAGAGACTACTTAAGCACTGTTGGTGGGAATGTAAATTAGTTCACCCACTGTGGAAAGCAGTTTGGATATTTCTCAAATAACTTAAAAGAGAACTACCGTTTGACCCTGCAATCCCATTACTGGGCATATACCCAAAGGAAAATGTATATTATTTTATCAAAAAGACACATGCACTCATATGTTCATCATAGCACTAATCACAATAGCAGAGACACGAAATCAACCTAGGTGCCCATCCACAGTGGATTGGATAAAGAAAATATAGTATATATACACCATGGAATGCTACGCAGCCATATAAAAGAATGAAATCATGTCATTTGCAGCAACATGGATACAGCTGGAGACCATTATCCTAAGCAAATTAACACAGGAATAGAAACCCAAACACCATTTTCTCTTCTGTATAAGTGAGAGCTAAGCATTGCATACACATGGACATAAAGATGAGAATAATAGACACTGGGGACTACTGTCTACTAAAGGGAGTAGAAAGGGAGGGATCAAAAACTGAAAAACTACCTATTGGGCACCCCCAAACCTCAGTGCCAAGGAATATACCCATGTAAGAAACCTGCACATGTATTCCTGAATCTAAAATGAAAGTTGAGGTTATATAAAGAAAAAAATCTTGTTGTAAATATTTTATGGTTTTTATTCCTAATGTGGGAACAGAACTACCTTCATTATTAGGTTAGGCAGAGAATATAACTCTGAGGGCTTTCAAGCCTGGGATCTAGAATTTTTTTTGTAAGATGCAATCTCACTATTATTGTAAAATAAGAGGGGAGTAAGCCACCACCCCAACTAATCCCTGAATATTAATATTGTCTAGTATCAACTTTTAGAATTAATTTGATATAGATCACTTATAATTTCAAGGTGAACTCTCCTTAAGTGTACTTCAGTGCACTTTCATTTTAAGAAGTCAATTGTGATGAAAAAAAAGGAACAGTATGAGACACCAAGATTGTTTTATGGTAACTATGGACTCTTAGAAGCAAAATTATTCTGGAGAGATGGTTATTATTTTTGAGGGCAGGGTTTGTATTGTATTGAGCTCTCAGTACCCAGAGAGAGCCTAGAAAATAGAAGGAACCCAATAAATGATTCTCTATGAATGAATGAATGAATGGGTACATGCAACCTTGTAAGGATATAGGGCTAATTCTTATCTAAACACCAGATTGTTGTTTCAGCCAAATGCATTTACATGTTTCCAAAGTAATTTTTATTTTCATTCATTATCTGGGAAAGACAAACAACAAAAAACAACTCATAATCACAATGACAATTGAAATACATGAATACTTCAAGGTTACTGAATTTGCATAACAAAATATGTAAATAAAAGGAATCAACAAATTGTTTCTGAAAGACTGGAAGCACAGGTAAAACACAATTTTAACCAAAGGAATGGAGATGAAAAGGACATAATATTTTAAAATAAAATGACCTGTTTATTTTTATTCTCCATCCGATCTTTGTAATAGTTAATAAAGGGAAACAAAATTTCTTTCACTTTGGTGGCTCTCTTCTCTAACTACTTCGTAAGCTGCCTTTGCCTCTGGGTTTTTCTTAATATCTTCCTCATCTCTTTGCATCAACATTTCCATTTTCTCCCAACCAAGGCCTAGGAAAAACCTTAAGCTATGACAGCACGGATGCCAAATTGTTTTTGACCTTCCATACTGTAAAATTTGGGGCTTGATTTTTCTCAGAATATTGACAAAGACAAGGCATTTACTTATCTTTCTATTCAATACTTCCATTAAAACTCATACATGGCTCAGGTTATTCTGACACTGTCCCTGTAAATTAAATTTCCTATTAACTATCACCTTGTTTTGCATTATTTTTGTTCCTGTTCTGTAAATTAAGGATAACATTTACTGCCTGGGATTTATTAATGTCATGTATTTGATGCATTTTCAGGAGAAATATTTAAGATTATGTCTAATGGAAAAGTCAGAACTTCAAAATCATGTCTTAATATATGGGTATGTCTTTATCACCTTCTGTGACAAAGGAAAGAGCCAGAAATTTCTAAATAAATGTTCCAAAGTAATAACCATAGACAACAAAATAAAACACTTTGAGGGAAACAAGCGGTTTGGTTAATATACTTCTAGCTCCTTAGTGTCTGTCCATCACAAATAACTTGACAAAAACTCTCTACTATCACCTTAATAATGAACACTATAAAACCAATATTGGGTATCATCTTTATGCTTACCATTTATGACCTTTCTACTGTGGTGAAATCTCTACCTTGACTCTTCAATATATAACTCATTTCTAACTGTCAAATGGTGTCAGGAGACAATAAAATTTCCACAAGGAATGACCCACATAGATACTTGAATGCAGCCTCAAGACAAACAGGATTGAAAGTGAAAAAGATTTTAAAAGGGGCTTATAGAATTTTGTTCTCCTCTATTGTTATTTCTCATTCTATTATCCAAAAGAAAATATTAAAAGTTTACTTGTAATTAACAGTGATAGTATATTACTCTCCTTTGAACTATGTCATCAGTGTCCCTCATTACCAGTTTCTTGATATTCTGAAGGTTGACCTGTCATTTTTTAAAATCTCAATCATTAAGTTCTCTTTGTGTCAGCTACTATAGTGATGACTCAGGCTAAGCAGTGGCTTTAAGGGGAAAAGGCTTTATGCATGAACAGGCTGCAAAATAAAAACCATATCACATGAGGAAGAAGGGATTTGGAAGACCTTGCAGAATTTCGCTGAAACTCAACTCATAGTCCTAGACCTATTTCATAACTGTGCACCCCAGCTTCCAATCTCAGCTTTCTTTCCACATTACAGCTCTTGTATGTCCTTACTGGGTTCTTAGCATCTTTTGAAATCCTTCCTGCTCCCAACATTGCTTCTCAATATATGCAGTGTATCTCTCTTACACAAATGGCTCCAGATCTGTGCCCAAATTGCACACGTAACAAAGAATGTAAGAAGAATTACTTATAATAATAAAATTATAAAGTATGGATCTCTATCCAATTTCTCGCTCTTGAACTCCAGTTCCAAAAGTCAAATAAGACATCTGTATCTTAACTGTCTCACAAGCAGTGCTATGGTCAACATGTTTGTCTCCCCCAAATTTCATAGATTAAAACCTAATCCCCAATGAAATGGCATTAAGAGGTAGGGTCTTTGGAGGATGATTAGGTCATGAGGACCTCACCCTCATGAATGGGATTAGTGCTTTTATAAAAGAGGCCCAAGGAATCTTGTTTGTCCCTTTTACCATGTGAAGACGCAGCTAAAAGAAACTGTCTATGAGAAACAGTCCCTCATCAGACATTGAATCTGCTTGTACCTTGATTTTGGACTTCCCAGTATCTAAAACTATCAGCAATAAATTTCTACTCCTTACAAATTATTCAATCTAAGTTTTTTTTGTTATAGGAGCAAAATACACCAAGGCAATCAGTAAAATAAACCCACCCTATCCAAAACTAAGCTCTTCATCTTTGCCTCAACTCAACCTCTCCTTCAATGTTCCCTGTCTCAGGGCATGGCCATGCCATCCCCCAGTCTTCATATTATAATATGTGTACTTGATTTTTTTCACTCTTCTGATGATAAAATCTCTTCATTGTCTCCCTCATTGAATTTAAGATAAAATACAACTTTCTTATAAAAGAAAAATGTCAGCCGAATTTAATATTTAAAGAGATTGAGCAGTGAATTATTTGCGAATCGGGCAACCCCCAGAATCACAGCAGATTCACAGAAACTCCAGTACAGCCACGTGGTGGAAGAAGATTTATAGACAAAACAAAAAACACCGTAAATGATGTATAGAAATCAGCAGTGAGGTACAGAAACAGTTGGGTTGGTTACAGGTTGCTGTTTGCCTTATTTTAACACAGTTTGAACACTTAGCTGTCTATGAGTGGTTGAAGTATGGCTGCTGGGATTGACCAAGACTCAGTTATTACTACAGGCAAATACTCCTAAGTTAGATTTTCAATTTTGTCTGACTATTAAGCTAGGTTATAGCTCATCCACAAGGACTCAAATATAGAAGTACGGTGTCCTCCTCAGGCCATGTTTAGTTTTCTTGAACACTTAATATGACATTGAAAACCCTCAGTGGTTTAGCCTTGGTGACATTTTAAGCCTCATCTTTCACTACTATTTCCACTTATTTGAATGCACTCTGCTTGCTCATCTGTCCCTGTTATTTCCTCTGAATGTAATACCTTCAGCTCTTACTTTCCCTGGCAACTTCCTACCTATTCTTTAAAGATTTTCTGAGGGGAAGTAGTACCTCCCCTCAGAAGTTCAGTTATCCCAGCCACTGAGGCTGGGTTTAGTGCACCACCTTTGCGTTCCCACAATACCCTATGTGTACATATTGCAGAATTTTTCACACTGTGTTACAATTCCCTAATTTTATGCCTCCTCCAATAGACTGTGAGCTGCTTGAGTGTAAGATGTATATCTGTTCTTCATATTCCCAGGAATCTACCTCCTTGTGTGGTACACAAAGTACATGCCAGATACAGATTTACTGGGTGAATAAGTGACTAAAGAGCTCTGACAGGAAAAAAGAAACATTCAAACAAACAAAAAAAATGGTTCTATCATTTGATTTAAGCATTGATAATAATCAAAATGCATTTATTTTGAGACCTGGTATTAGTTTTCTAGGGCTGCCATAACAAAATATCACATATTAGGTGACTTAAACAATAGAAATTAATTTTCTCACAGTTCTGGAAGCCACAAGTCTGAGATCGAGATGTCGGCAAAGTTAATTTCTTCTAAGACCTCTCTCCTCCTCAGCTAGTAAACGGCTGTCTTTTCCCTGTGTCTTGATCCTCTCTATGTGTATGTCTGATCTTCTCTATGTGTAAATCTGTGTCGTGGTTTCTTCTTCTTATAAGATATCAGTCATTTTGAATTAGGGCCAACCCTATTAACCACATTTAACCATAATTACCTCTTTAAAGATTCTATCCTCAAATGCAGTGATGTTAGGAAGTAATAGGGGTTAGGACTTCAACATATGAATTTGGGAGGAATATAATTCAGCCCATAACAAGCCTTGACGTTACAAAATAATCCTTCCACTAATGTGGGCCATTACAGCTTAGTCCACAGTATATTCCCCCAAGTACTCACAAAGCCTGTCAGATGGCATTCTCTTTGTGGGGTCACTGGCAGGCGAGGAGGTACTTGTTTCCTGCATTCATGCCTTTTTTATTCCTTCTAAACGTCTGAAGCTGGGCATAAATCTCCCCTTTCTCCCTCCTCCCTCTGCAATACCTCTTGCCCCAATTGCTCATCATCACTTGCCATCAGAGAAATACACATCAAAACCACAATGAGATACCATCTCACACCAGTTAGAATGGCAATCATTAAAAAGTCAGGAAACAACAGGTGCTGGAGAGGATGTGGAGAAATAGGAACACTTTTACACTGTTGGTGGGATTGTAAACTAGGTCAACCATTGTGGAAGACAGTCTGGCGATTCCTCAAGGATCTAGAACTAGAAATACCATTTGACCCAGCCATCCCATTACAGGGTATATACCCAAAGGATTATAAATCATGCTGCTATAAAGACACATGCACACGTATGTTTATTGTGGCACTATTCACAATAGCAAAGACTTGGCACCAACCCAAATGTCCATCAATGACAGACTGGATTAAGAAAATGTGGCACATATACACCATGGAACACTATGCAGCCATAAAAAAAGGATGAGTTTGTGTCCTTTGTAGGGACATGGATGCAGCTGGAAACCATCATTCTCAGCAACCTATCACAAGAACAGAAAACCAAACACCGCATGTTCTCACTCATAGGTGAGAACTGAACAATGAGAACACTTGGACACAGGAAGGGGAATATCACACACCAGAGCCTGTTGTGGGGTGAGGGGAGGGAGGAGGGATAGCATTAGGAGATATACCTAATGTAAATGACGAGTTAACAGGTGCATCACACCAATATGGCACATGTATACATACGTAACAAACCTGCACGTTGTGCACATATACCCTAGAACTTAAAATGTAATACAAAATAAAAATAAAAAATAAAAACAAATGCAGGTGCAGGAGAATCCTTCTATTTCAGCCCTTCAACCAATGGGCCAGAAAGTTCAGGATCCCAGAGTCCTCGAAAGAACCCCAGTTTCAACACAGGGGCTGAAGACAATGGAATTAACACCTAATATTGCTCAGCACTGTCTTGAAGTAAAGAACCTGCAGAAACCTCAAAAAAAAAAACTAATAAAAAATAAAACAATAAAATAAAATAAAAAGTTTCTGCACAACAAGGGAAAACCATCAACAAAGTGAAGAGACAACTGGTTGAATGCGAGAAAATATTTGCAAACTATACATCCAATAAGGGACTAACTTCCAGATATACAAGGAAATCAAATCAACAGTTAAAAAAATAATAATAATAAAATAATAATAATAATAATAATAATTCCATTACAAAATGGGCAAAGGACTTCAATAGACATTTCTCAATAGAAGACATACAAATGGGCAGCACATATATTTAAAAATGTTCAACATCACTAATCATCAGTGAAATTCAAATAAAAACCACAATGAGATATTGTCTTACCACAAATAGAATGGCTATTATTAAAAAGACAAAAAATAACAGATGCTGGTGAGGATATGGAGAAAAGGGAACTCATATACACTGTTGGTAGGAATGTACATTAGTGCAGCCACTATGGTAAACATTATGAAACTTTCTCAAAAAACTAAACTACCTGAATACCCAGAGAACTACCATACACTACCATACACTAAATACTCTGACTTGATCATTACATGTATGTATTCATTATATACATGTGATTCAATTATACATGTATACACAAAATGTGTACAAACAAAAAATAAATAAAAATAGAACTACCATATAATCCAGCAATCCCACTATTAGTTATTTATAAAAAAGAAAATAAATCTGTATATCAAAGAGATACCTACACCTTTATATTTATTGCAGCACTATTCACAATAGCAAAGATATGGAATCAACTTTGAGTCTATCAACAGAAAAATTGATAAAATATTAGATATATACACAATGGAATACCATTCAGCCATAAAAATGGAAATCATGTCCTTTGCAGCAACATGGATGGAGCTGAACATCATTATGTTAATTGAAATAAGCCAGGCACAGAGAAAAATCACATGTACTCACTCACATGTGAGAGCTATAAAAGTTAATCTACTGGAGGTAGATAGTAGAATGATTGTTACCAGAGGCTGAGAAGGGTGTGTGTATAGGAGTGGAGTTGAGAAGTGAGTTAATGGGTACAAACATAGTTAGATAAAAGGAATAAGTTATAATATTTCACAGTCGAGTAGGGTGACTAAAGATAACAACAATATAATGTATATTTCAAAATAGCTAGAAGAGAGTACTCGAAATGTTCCCAACTCATAGAAATTACAAATATTTGAGCTGATGAATGTCCTAAATATTCTGACTTGATCATTACACATTGTAAGAGTGCAATAATATGTCACATGTACCCCATCCATAAATATGTGCAAATATTATGTATCAATAAAACTATTTTTAAAAAGGAAATTGAACTTACACCCTTATCATGAATAAGTCCTATGCATACATTGTTTAAATAAATTGGAAAATGCCAGGCGCAGTACTACACTAGAATATTAGTCTATTTAGAGTCAGGCCATTCTGAGATTGAATAATACTGATAGAACTACCATATGATCCAGGAATTCCTTCTCTGGGTATACAGGCATACATTGAGAATAATGCAAGTTCAATTTCAGACTACCGCAATAAATTGGATATTGGAATAAGGTGAGTCACACAAATGTTTTGGTTTGCCAGTGCGTATAAAACTTATGCTTACACTAAAATGTATTCTATTAAGTGTTCAATAGCATTGTATATGAAACAAATGTACATACGTTAATTAACAATAATTTGTGGCTAAAAATAATCTGAGCCTTCTGTGAGTCATCTTTTTGCTAGTGGAGGGTCTTTCCTCCATGTTGATGGCTGCTTACTGATCAGGGTGGTGGTTTCTGAATATTGGGGTGGCTGTGGCAATTTCTTAAAATAAGACAACAGGGAGGCATGCCACATTGATTGACTCTTTCATGAAAGGTTTCTCTGTAGTGTGAGATGTTATTTGATAGCATTTTACCCACAGTATTACGTCTTTCAAAATTGGAGTAAATCTTCCCAAAATCTGCTGCCTTACCAACTATGTTTATGGAATTTTCTAAATTCATTTCAATAATTTCACAGCATTTTTGCCAGGAGTAAATTCCATCTTTAAAAAAAAAAAAAAAAAAGCTCACCTCTTTTTCTCATACATTAAAAGCAACTCTTCATTTGTTAAATTTATGTCGTGAGATTGTGGCAATTTTGTCACATCTTCAGGCTCCACTTCTAATTCTAATTATCTTGTTAACTTCACCACACGTTCAAATACTTCCTCCACTGATATCTTGAATCCTCAAAATCATCTACAAGGACTGGAATCAACTTCTTCAAGACTTCTGTTAAGTTGATATTTTGATCACTTCTCATAAACCATGGATGTTCTTAATGGAATCTATAATGGTAAATCCTTTTCAGAAGGTTTTCAAATTACTTTGTCCAGATCCATTCAAAGAATCACTATCATTGGCAGCTATGGCCTTACAATATTTGTTTCTTAAGCAATATTGTTTGAAATTGCTTAATCCATGAGCTGCAGAGTGGATGTTGTTAGCAGTTATGAAAACAATATTAATCTCCTTGTATATCTCCATCAGAGCTCTTCGGTGATGAGGTGCATTGTCAATGAGCACCAATATTTTGAAAGAAATTTTTTGTTCTGAGCAGTAGGTCTCAAGAGTGGGCTTCAAATATTTAATAAACCATGCTGCATACAGATAAGCTGTCATCCAGAACAGGAAGAGTAGATTGAGAATAATTCTTAAGGGCCTTATGATTTTCCAAGTGATGAGTTAACATTGACTTCAACTTAATGTCCCCAGCTACATTAGCCCCTAACAAGATTGTTAGCCTCTCCATCGAATCTTTGAAGCCAGGCATTGACTTCTCTTATCTGGCTGTGAAAGTCTTACATGGTATCATCTTCCAATATAATGCTGTTTTGTCTCCACTGAAAATCTATTGTTTAGTGTAGTCACCTTCATCAATGATCCTAGCTCTTCTAGATAACTTGCTGCAGCTTCTCTATCATCTCTTCCTATTTCACCTTGCACTTTTATGTTACGGAGACAGTTTCTTTCCTTAAGCCCCTGCTAGCTTCCAGCTTTTCTTCTGCAGCTTCTTCACCTCTCTTACCCTTCATAAAATTGAATAGTGTTAGGATCTTGCTCTAAATTAGTCTTTGGCTGAAGGGAATGTTGTGACTTGACCTTCTATCCAGACCATTAAAACTATCTCCATATCAGAAATAAAATTGTTTCACATTCTTATTATTCATGTGTTCATTGGAGTAGCACTTTTAGTTTTCTTTAATAACTTTTTCCCTACATTCACATCTTGGCTAATTATTTGGCACAAGAGGCCTAACTTTCAGCCTGTCTTGGTTTTGGACATGCCTTCCTTACTAAATGTAATCATTTCTAGCATTTGATTACAAGTGTGACTCTTCCTTTCACTTGAACATTTACAGGCCATTGTAGAGTTATTAATTGGACTAATTTAAATAGTGTTGTGTCTCAGGGAATAGGAAGGCCTGAGGAGAGGGAGAGAAATGAGGGAGCAACCAGTCGGTGGAGCACTCAGAACACACATAACATTTATTAATTGAGTTTGTCATCTTATTTGGGTGTGGTTCGTGGCCCCCTAGAAGAATTTTAATAGTAACATCATAGAACATCAAAGATGATCTATGGTCACATAGATCATCATGACAGATATAATAATGAGGAAAATGTTGGAAATATTGAGAGAATTACAAAAATGTGATGCAGAGATGTGAAGTGAGCACAAACTGTTGGAAAAAATGGTGCCAACAGACTTGCTTGACACAGGGTTGTCATAAACCTTCAATTTGTCAAAAATGCAATTATCTATAGAGTACAATAAATTGAAGTGTGATAAAATGAGGTATGTCTATATACTTGATTAAGGTAAAATCATTACTCTGTACTTCTATGTTCATTGGAGCATTGTTCACAATAGCCAAGATAGGACAACAACTTAAGTGTCCGTTGATGAATGAATGAATAAAGGAAATGTGGTAAATATATGCAATGAAATATTATTCAGCTGTAAAAATAGGAGATTCTACCATTATCCACAACATGGATGGACAAAATGGATGTTATGCTCAGTGAAATAAGCCAGACACAGAATGAAAAATAATATATTGTCTCACTTGTATGTATAATATTTTTAAAAAATAAAGATCAAATATACAGAGATAGAGAATAAAATGGTGATTACCAGGGGTCAGGTGGAGCAAGAGGAAATGTATTCCAAAGGATATAAAGTAGTAGATCTATAGAAGGAACAAGTTCAAAGATCTAATGTACAACATGAGGACTATAGTTAATAAAATTTCATTGTATTAGGGATTTCTGTTAAATAAGCAACATTTTCATCACCTTTCTCACAGGAAAAATAACTATGTGAGATAATAGACATATTAATTTGCTCCTCTATAGGAACAACTTTACTATCTTTATGTATCCCATAACATCTTGTTGTAAATCTCAAATATACACGATACAATTTATTTTTTAAAAAATCATCCTTCTGCCAGTATCTTGTTCTGGACTGAAGATAAAGTAAGCCTCTGAACCTCAGCTTCCACATCTGTAAAATGAGGACAATAGCAACTATCTCAGTGGAGTTCTAAGGATAAATTGAGATAATATATTAGGTTGAACTACATGCTGTTTATGCAAATCAACAATGGTCAAATACGGCAATTTTATATCTTCAATCTAATATATAGAGAACAGTGTCTAGCATCTGCATAAGGTCAATAAAGAGTGATTATTATGATTTTTTTAAAATGACAGGGTGTATTAAAGAATGTTGGTCTGTAAAGTACACACATGAAACGCACCTAATTTTTAAAAACTTCCTAGCCACTCTAGGGTATAAGAAATGTTCCTCATCTCATGTGAGTCATTGTTAAAATTTGACATGCACATTGGCATTACATGAAATATTTGAATGATTAGGTTTTGTGGGAATTGGGAGATTACCATATTTCAGCATTTTCTTTCAGACCTCCTAACCTTCTTATCAAGTGGGATTGTATAGTTTCCCACAGGTAGTTATTAACAGTTACAATGAAATTCTTTGATACCGCTTTGATATTCCAATTTGCACTAATAGAGGACAAGGTCAGCAGCTCCATCAAGAGTATAAATGCACAGCCTATTGAGTAGACTTGAGGAGTCTTTTTGGTTCACCCTTCATAGGTATGAAGGTGTTTCCACAGTTATTGGTTTTGTTATTTGTTACTTAGAAGTTTATCTTTACATAAAAAATGCACAGACCATAATGTCAACTTTTCACTAATTCTTTCTATAGCTACATTTTTATCAGCTACACATATCTGTAAGTTATTGTGCTTTTTCTGCATTTTATCATCACTGAGTAAATGAGTTCTGCTCCTGAATCTAACTTAATTAAATATGTTGATCAAATAAAATATTTTTATCCATGGAATACAAGTAAAACCTATTAATTTGGGAGAGAGCTAAAAATGTTTCTACCATATCAAGCATTTCTATAAAATCATTCAGAACTTCAGGAGTGTTAGATAGTACTTCATCTTGTAAGACATATTTGATAAGAAACCAACATTATGGATAAACTGTTTATAGGAAGAGCATGTACCATGAAACGGGAACAAAATCTCAAATACACATAGGCTAAGACCATGGGATAAAAAGATTATTTTTAGCTGCTCCTCTGTCTCTCTGTCAAAAAAGTAAACAAACCAAAAACCCTTCGCTGCCATTATATGGAAAAAACACATTAATTCAGTACACACTTATTCAAAATAGTGCAGAACGAATATAATCTTCCTCAACAAACTATATGTAATGTAAATCTAAACCTGGTCAATACAAAGTCAAATTAATAAGACTGCCCTCCTTGTGAATATGCTTCTTTTTCGAGTTTTCTTTATTAAAGATAGTTCAATGCTCTCCAGGTAATGTGTTTATTGGGCACAGTGCTGAATTAGCCATTATATTGGAGAAATCATGGTGAATTGGAGAGCCATGAAAAATTACTTCACAAACTATTCTATTACTTTATTCCGAATAGCTTTAAACTGTAAATTTTGGTTTAAAAGCACTCTTAGGTAGCAAATAAGCTATTAGGTGTCCTCAGAACCTTGTCAAACCTTCTGCCCAGTGGTTCTCAACCTTGGGCACACATTAGAACCAACTGGGAAAATTTTTAAAGCCCTATGTCTAGCCCACACCCCACACCAATTACTCAGAATCTTTAGGGTTGGGCCTGGAAATCATATTTTTAAAGCTCCCTGTGTGATGTTAATATGAAACAAGTTTGAGAATCAGAAATCTAGCCCCAGTAATCAGTATAACAACCTATGTGGCTCATAAACTGGTTCTGAAGCAAATTTTTGTGTTATTTTTTGGCCAAGACAACACTTGGATAATTTTCTGGAATCCCAAGTTGACATACTTTAAAGACCAATGTTTATTAGCATGTGCATTGTTAATGAAATTGGTCACATTACTTTTATTCCTTTCTCATACATAAAGTAAGGGTTTTCAAACACTTCATTAAAAGAGGGGTAAAACTTGTGAAAGGATAAAGACATTTGGAATCTAGAAGTTTGATGAAAACAAATGGGACATATAACAAGAATTCCTGGAACTGACATTCAGAAATACTCTATTCTCTTTACTATATTTCCATTCAGGTTCTTAAGTTAGAAAACTCACGGTATTAAAAAGGCTGATTTCTAAAGTATGCTATTAATTTAGGTAGTGAACGCTGGTTGTCACAGAGAGAAAAGTATTTTGTAAATAAGTGACTCAATTTTTATCTGCTCCAACAATGATATTCTATTTCTCATTCAAAAACTGATGACATCTCTCAGCATAAAAAAAGAATGAACCATGTCAACAACTGCAGAATCCAGATCTTACACTCTAGAGAGAATCAAGTCAGAAAATAAAGAAGTATGTTATATTATTTTACATAAAGGAATCCATTTATTTATTCTTTTCAATTCTGAAAAAAACACCAGAGGTCAAAATAGGCTAAATTTTTCTTATGTAAAGCGGAAGCAGGTTTAAATTTTCAAACTGATATTTAATCATTTCTTTCTCACGTGTTAACAGTATGATAGCTAACTCTGAAGCAACAGAGAAAACTGATACACATAGAGGAGTTTAAAGCATCAAAAGACCTGTTGAACAAAATGAACTTTCATATTTCTGCCAACCCAAAGGAGTCACAATTCCAAAGAAAAATATACAGACATTCATCCTAGCAACGTAAATAAACTGTAATGTTATTTTCCACATGTAGTTTTGTATTAAAATTTTACCTTATGCCAGTTTCAATGCTACTTGAGTCTCTGGATAATGTCAAACTAGGTAATAAATTATACATATTTGGCTTTAGTGGAATTCACCTTTTCCCGAACAAACTTGGACTTACAAACTGTTATAAAGTTTAATCAACTTTATTATATAAAGTATACCAAAGTTTGGTATACTTTATTATACCAAAGTATAATCAAGCTCCTGTGACAGCTTAAAGAAATGGCTCTTAACCTGAGGGTCATAGATGAGGTTCTAGGGATCATTACATAAAATTGTAATGAAATTTTTTGTGGGATAGAGGTCTATAGGTTTCATAAGATATTTTAAGGAGTCTGTGAACCTAATAAGTTGAAAAATACTGATCTATAGTACCCCACCTAGGGTATTCAGTGGTCAAAGCAAAATCTGCTCGGGTCAGATTGAAGTACCAGAAACATCAGGATTTACTCTATGAGTTAAGAGACAGGAGTCAACAACCAGTTTAGGTAGAGAAGACTTGAGTTCTGGTATTTAGGCTTGCCCTATTTCTGGGTGGAGAAACTATTAGGACTTTATCTGCTGCAGGTCCAAAGGTAAGGACTTCAGGAAAGTATGCAGATAAAAAATTGAAGAGGCCTAGATACCATGAGCATAACAAGGCAGTAGTAATGATTAAATACATATTTTTTCATATTTCCCTTTAAAGAAAAATCTATTATTCATATTTGCAGTTTGTAGCTGTTCCCTTGGATCAATTTCAGATCTGTTTCAAGCAAAAACATTTCAATAAAATCAATCCAAAGTTATGATAGTCCTTTTTAATACATAATGTATTTGTATTGTCACTAATCATTTAATAAATGTTCACATTGTTTTAAGTATTCTAGAGAACTAATGTAGACATGGTCCTGCAAGGGATCTCTGTTTGCTAATGGAAAGGTAGATTGATTTCATTGTTTAATTGATTATTAAGTGCCCAGCTAATACAGTTATAAGCATTTTAGAAATTCATGAATGATTGATAAATAATTTTGCACATTATGGTTATGATAATTAAATGGAAAAAAAAGCATATGATTTCCTTTTAGCTTGTTTGATATGTAGCATCACTGTACCTAAGGAAGGTGCTCTGCGTTCTACTTCAATATGCAATTTTCAACTCATACATGTTAAAGAGATTTTGGATCTGGATATTTAATATATATCCTGCCACATAAGCATAACCTATTCTGATATTATGCACCAAATTCCTTTATCTTTTCTTGCCATATTTTATCAGTTTTTGCTTTATTTTTCCCAAAAGCTAAAGATCATCTTAGGCATATACTCAAAAAATATATACCCCAAATACCTATCACTGGGATTAAAAGATTGCTCTCAGGAATGATACTAATTGATACTTCAGAGTTAATACTGACTTGGGATTTTAGATGAGAATACCTTATTAAAAATAAACAACAATGTTTTCCACATCATATTAAAATATAAGTCACATTACCAAGTTGACGCATTTAAAACATGAAAATAATGTAATGAAATGTATCTCTCTAGAGCAATGGATGGAAAGCAAAATAAATCTGGAATCAGAAACATATTACTATATCTTGAGCCTCCATCTTGTGTTTGAAAAGTTTAATTCTTTTGACTCTTGTAACTGAACAGGCATTTGAGTAAATCAACCAAGCCCCATGGCTGTGAAGTTGGCCACCATTCATGGGTCATTTATTCCATAGGTTTGATGGCAAGATATGGTACTTTATTTAGGTCTTTTCTTTGAATAGTAGTCCATTTCTTCTTGCTAATATCCTTAAAAAAATCAAGAACCACCTGGGCTGTATTTCTCTTACAACCTTCTTTCATAAACCTGAAGAGGATAAGAAATTTGTTCCTTAGACTCCATGCAGCCAGGCAAAGCAATTCCATTTGAAGCTATTCCATTTGAAAGTTTCCTTTCCTTCAATGTGCTATTTTGAAATATTTAATGAGTCTGAACATTCTTCTGAAATGTATTAACATTCTTCTGGCCATATGATCTTGCAAAAATTATTTAACTTTATTGGTCTCAGTGTCTTCATCTTTAAAACAGGTATGCTAATGCCTATACCTTTAAAAGTAATAAGTATTAAATGAGGTTAAGGCATGTAAAGGTGCTTCTCCAAATGCCTATCACATAATAAGCATTCTATAGATTGGAAGTATTAATAATTTACTATTAGTTAATAAAAATGAGCAATAGAATTCTAAAAGCATGCCAAGATATGTTCAAATATAATGGGTATTTTTATATATGATTTAGAGATTTATTGGCATTAGAAGAATTGGAAAAAATGAGAATAATCTGGCACCTTTCTATATTAAAATTCTTCATTTTTTACCCATATTGTTCATTTTTAAGGTAAATTTAAATTTACCTTAAGTTTAAAATTTTAAATAGTTGTAAACAATCAGAGAAGAGAATAGTGTATATACTCAATTGCCAAATAAATTTTAGGAATTTAGAGGGTGAAAAAATCACTCTCTAAAGAAGAATCTTTGTATTTCCTTCCCTGACAGAACCAGTGCACATGACTCATTTAGCCATTTGTTTAATTCTTGTATAGAACTTTCTCCCCCATATAGACTCTTCACTGATTTTCATTTAAGACACTTAGAGGCTCAGCCAGGAACAGACTGTTTCCTTATTTTATTTTATTTTATTTTATTTTATTATTTTATTTTATTTTATTTTGAGATGGAGTCTCACTCTGCCGCCCAGACTGCAGTGCAATGGTGTGATCTCGCTCACTACAACCTCTGCCTCCCAAGTTCAAGTGATTCTCCTGCCTCAGCCTTCTCAGTAGCTGGGATTACAGGTGCCTGTCACAATGCCCGGCTAATTTTGTATTTTTAGTAGAGACAGGGTTTCACCATGTTGGCCAGGCTTGAACTCCTGACTTCAGATGATCCGCCCGCCTCGGCCTCCCAAAGTGCTGGGATTACAGGTGTGAGCCACCGTGCCCAGCCTGTGTTTCCTTTCAAAGGAACATGCCCAGTTGAAACTCCCCAATTTCCTCTGTTCATGTATTCATGTATTTGTCAAATAACTATCTTTTATAAAGTCCCTACTCTGTACCAGGCAGACATTGTACTAAATCTTTAGAACACACTTGTTGATAACATAACCCATGTAAAGAAACTATGGAGGAGCAAGATGGCAGGGTAAGAAGTCCTTGTCCTTGTTTTCCACAGAAACACCAATAAAACAACGAAATTCAGGCCGAAATGTCTTTATGAGAAATCCAAAATCCAGTTAAAAGAGTTAAAGAACCCAAGATGAGCAAAAAGAAGCTCTCCCTATATTTGAATTAGGTATCACTTCTCAAGATACTACTCTCTTCTCACGTAAAGAGGCACATTAAGTTTCCTCCAATTCACTCATTACTTACTAGATGGAAACAGGCAAGTCATGGCGGGTGGGAGTGAGGAATTTAACCTTTGTGTTCTTTTCATCTCCTATATAATTCTAGAGGAGCAATACGTCAAGTAGGTCTATCCTCTCCCCTAGAGAGCTGTCACTCAACTTCCTCAGGTGCAGGTTGTTGAGGGGAAATCAGTGTTCGGGATTATTATTCTAGCTACCTGAGCTGACTTCTTTGAAAATTTAATCAGAATTATTTCATTATTTGGTTTGTTTGTCTGTTTGTTTAAATAACACCTGTCTGGCAGTTGTCACAACCCACTCAGAGCTTTTTATTTAGAAATAAGGATAAACCACTGCAATTCAGCCAGAATATTTCCAAAGAGAAACTATTGCTGATAAATGTTGTGCATGTCATAATTATATAAGGTAGCCATGGCCCAGAGCTCCATCATTTTTTAAAAGGCTGTTTTAAAAGACAGTTTTTCAGAGAGCAAGACAGGTTTCCAGACAAATAACCCAAATCAGTATAGCCACTTTCCTTTCAAGGAACAAAAGAGAAATTTCTCTGGTGTTTCAAACATAGCTAAAAGCTGTCACAAGTCCAATTGAGAAGCAAATTTTGCACAAATTGTGTTAGCCCAAGCAATCAATTTCAAAAGCCCACTCCCTCTTCTTCTAAAAGCAGTTAAGCTGTCAACTGCCTTTTGTTCCATTATTCTTAGGTGAAAGCATTTGCATTAATAGCAATATTTTCAGTAAAAGTTATCCCTATATAGATTTCTGAAATCCTTAAGTTTGCTGTTTCACATTGCACTTTGAAGAAAAGACATCAGTTAACAAGCCTAACAAATGTCACTTTGGAGAACAGTTGCAGTCTGGTGAAACACAGACTGCTCAGAGAC
Organism: Mandrillus leucophaeus; assembly: GCF_000951045.1. Taxonomy (NCBI): domain Eukaryota; kingdom Metazoa; phylum Chordata; class Mammalia; order Primates; family Cercopithecidae; genus Mandrillus; species Mandrillus leucophaeus. The sequence continues at coordinate 1,275,591 of NW_012101743.1, forward strand.
CCCAGCAGAAAGAGCTCAGACTGCGTGTTCAGATGCCTGAGTATTACCAGCTAAGAATCCATTTTCCCAATGGGTGAATAGAGTAGAAATATGCTTTCTCTACAAAGAGTACTTATAGCCAAGAGTCAGAGAGCCAGTCCAATGTGTTAGAGTCAGGACATTCATTTGACTCATCACTACAGTACATGACAGGACAGGCACTTATCATAGCTCATTCTGGCTGGAGAGACTCCTTGAAGCCATGCAGAAGGGAAAATACGAGTGAGGAATAATCGCCAGATTCACAAAAATATATTATGGAACATATATCAGTCTTCATACTTTTAACGGTGAGGAACAGAATACAGAACGCAGAAACTAATCCATACACCTACACATTCAGCAATTTATCTCACACATTCTTTCACATTCAGTAATTTGTCTCACCACAAGCCCATCCATTCCAAGCTCCATTTTCAGAGATGAGGAAAGTTATGTTCTAAAGTTGACCTGCACTTTGTATGTAACGTTATCATAGTCCACAAAACACTGTGAGATCTTTGAGAGCAGAGATTCGGTTTTTTAATTTTTTAATTTTTAATTTTTGCAGGCACATATTAGGTTTATATACTTTTTTTTAAATTTATTTATTATTATTATACTTTAAGTTGTAGGGTACATGTGCATAACTTGCAGGTTTGTTACATATGTATACTTGTGCCATGTTGGTGTGCTGCACCCATCAACTCGTCATTTACATCAGGTATAACTC
>NW_012101743.1:1277471-1305584 GCF_000951045.1 Mandrillus leucophaeus
GGTTACTGTAGCCTTGTAGTATAGTTTGAAGTCAGGTAGCGTGATGCCTCCAGCTTTGTTCTTTTGACTTAGGATTGTCTTGGAGATGCAGGCTCTAGGTTTATATACTTATGGGGTGGACGAGATGTTTTGATAAAGGTATGCAATGTGAAATAAGCACATCATGGAAAATGGGGTATTCTAACCCCTCAAGCATTAATTCTTTGAGTTACAAACAATCCTATTACACTCTATTAGTTACTACAAAATGTTCAATTCAATTATCATGGACTGTAGTCACCCTGGTGTGCTATCGAATACAAGGACTTATTCATTCTAACTTTTTTTTTTTTTTTTTTTTTTTTTTTTTTGCAGTATTCACTAACCATCCACACCTTCATTAAGCCCCCTACTACCCTTCCCAGCTTCTGGTAACCATCCTTCACTCTCTTTGTCTGAGTTTAACTGTTTTGATTTTCAGATACTACAAATAAGTGAGAAAGTGAAGTAAGCCAGTTACAGTCTTTCTGTAACTTCACTTAACATAATGATCTCCAGTTCCATCCATGTTGTTACAAATGACGGGATCTCGTTTTTTATGGCCAAATAGTAGTCCATTGTAGATAACTACCACATTTTTTTTATCCATTCATCTGTTGATGCACACTTAGGTTGCTGCCAAATCTTAGCTATTGTAAAGATTGCTGTAACCAATATATAGGGTGCAGATATATCTTCAATATACTGATTTCCTTTATTTAGGGTATATACCCAGCAGTAGAATTGCCAGATCCCATGGTAGCTCAATTTCTAGTTTTTTGAGGAACCTCCAAACTGCTTTCCATAGTGGTTGTACTGATTTACATGCCCACCAACAGTGTGCAAGGGTTCCCTTTTCACCACATCCCTGCCAGCATTTGTTACTGCCTGTCTTTTGGATAAAAGCCATTTTAACAGCGGTGAGATGATATCTCATTGTAGTCTTGATTTGCATTCCTCTGATGATCAATGATGCTGAGTACTTTTTCATATGCCTGTTTTGCATTTCTATGTCTTCTGTTAAGAAATGTCTATTCAGATCTTTTGCCCATTTTTTTGATCAACTTAGATTTTCCCCTATAGAGCTGTTTGAGTTCCTTATATATTCCGGTGACTAATCTTTTGTCAAATGGATAGTTTGCAAACATTTTCTCCCATTCTGTGGGTTGTCTCTTCACTTTGTGATTGTATCATTTGCTGTACAGAAGCTTATTAACCTGCCATGATCCCATTTGTATAATTTTGCTTTGGCTGCCTATGCTTGTGGTGTATTGCTCAAGAAATATTTGCCCAGACCAACGTCCTGGATAATTTTCCCTATGTTTTCTTGTAGTAGTTCCAAGGTTTGAGGTCATAGATTTAAGTATTTCATTCATTTTGATTTGATTTTTGTATATGGCAGGAGATAGGGGTCTACTTTCATCCTTGTACATATGGACATCCAGTTTTCCCATCACTATTTATTGAACAGATTAATTTTCCCAGTGTATGTTCTTGCAACTTCTCTCAAAAATGAGTTCACTGGAGGTGTGTGAATTTGTTTCTGGGTTCTCTAGTCTGTTCCATTTGTCTGTTTGCCTGTTTTATGCCAATACCATGCTGTTTTGGTTACTATAGCTCTGTCTGTAGCATAATTTGAAGTCAGGCAATGTGATTGCTCCACTTTTTTCTTTTTGCTTAGGATAGATTTGGCTATTCTGGGTCTTTTGTGGTTCTATATACATTTTAGGAAAATTTTTTTCTATTTCTATAAAGAATGTCGTTTGTATGTTGATAGGGATGGCATTGAATCTGTTGATGCTTTGGGTACTATGAACATTTTAACAATATTGATTTTTCCAATCCATGAAAATGAAATATTTCTCCACTTTTTGGTGTCCTCTCAAAATTCTTTCATCAGTGTTTTATAGTTCTCCCTATAGAGATTTTTCACTTCTTTTGTTAAGTTAATTCCTAGGTATTTAATTTTATGTGTGGTTACTGTAAATGGGATTACCTTTTTATTTCTTTTCACATTGTTCACTGTTGGCATGTAGAAATGCTAATGATTTTTGTATGCTGATACTGTATCCTGCAGCTTTACTGAATTTGTTTATCAGTTCTAATACTTTTCCTCTTCAATTTGGATGCAGTTTATTTCTTTCTCTTGTCTGACTGCTCTATTGTGGACTTCCAGTACTATGCTGAATATCAGTAGTGTTAGTGAGCATCCTTGTTGTGTTCCAGATCTTAGAGGAAAGGCTTTCGGCTTTTCCACATTCAGTATGATACTAGCTGTGGGTCTGTCATATATGGCTTTTATTATGTTGAGGCACATTCTTTCTATCCTCAGTTTTTTGAGACTTTTTATCATGAGGGGATGTTGAATTTTATCAAATGCTTTTTTAGCATCAATTGAAGTGATCATATAGGATTTCTCCTTCATTCTGTTGATATGATGTATCACACTGATTGATTTGCATATGTAGAACCACCCTTGCACCCCAGGAATAGATCCCACTTGGTCATGATGAATGATCTTTCTAATGCATTGTTCAATTCTGTTTGCTAATATTTTGTTGAGGAATTTTGCATCAATATTCATCAGAGATATTGGCCTGTAGTTTTCTTTTTTTGATATGTCTTTGTCTGGTTTTGGTATCAGGGTAATACTGGCCCTATAGAATGAATTTGAGTATTTCTTCCTTCTCTCTTTTTTGGAACAGTTTGAGTAGGATTTGTATTAGTACTTCGTTAAATGTTTTGTGGAATTCATCAGTGAAGTCATCAGTTCCCAGGCTTCTTTTTTTTTTTTTTTTTTTTTTTTTCTGGGAGATTTTTGTTATGGCTTCCGTCTCATTACTTGGTATTGGACTGTTCAGGATTTGAATTTCTTTCTGGTTCAATGTTGGTAGATTAAATGTGTCTATAAATCTGTCCATTACTATAAGACTTTCCAATTTATTGGCTTAGAGTTTCTCAGACTAACCACTAACGGTGCTCTGAGCTTCTGCAGTATCAGTCATAATGTCTCTTTTTTAATTTCTGATTTTATTTATTTAGATCTTCTCTCTTTTTTTCCTAGTTATTTTTGCTAAAGGTCTGTCGATTTTGTTTAAGTTCAAAAAGAAACCCAACTTTTTGTTTTATTGATCTTTTGTATTGTTTTCTTCATTTCAATTTCATTTATTTCAGCTCTGATCTTTATTATTTCTTTTCTTGTACTGATTTTTTGTTTGGTTTGCTCTTGCTTTTCTACTTCTTTAAGAAGAATCACAAGGTTGTTTATTTGAAGTTTATCTTCTTTTTTGATGTAGGCACTTATAGCTGTAAAATTCCTTTTCTGTACTGTTTTTGCTGTATCCCACAGGTCTCAGCATGTTATGCTTCTATTATCATATTTTCAAGAAAATTTTTCAATTTTATTCTTAATTTCTTCATTGGCCCACCAGTCATTCAGGAGCACATTAATTTCCATGTATTTGCATCATTTCAAAAATTTCTTGTTATCAATTTCTAGATTTATGTCCTTTTAGTCAGAGAAGATTATTATTTCAAATGTTTTGAATGTTTTAAGACTTGTTTTGTGATCTAACCTACAGTGCATTCTGGAGAACAATCCATGTCTTAAGAAAAAGAATGTGTATTCTGCAGTCTTTGGATGATATGTTCTGTAATATTCTATTAGATCCATTTTGTCTACATTGCAGATTAAATCTGATGTTTCCTTTTTTTTCCGTCTGGAAGATCTGTCCAACGTTGAAAGTGTTATGCAGAAATTTCCAGCTATTATTGTATTTGGCCCTGTCTCTCTCTTTCTCTCTAATAACATTTCTTTATATATCTGGCTGCTCCCATGTTGAGTGCATATATATTTAAAATTTTTGTATCCTTTTGCCAAATGGATCCTTTTATCATTATATGGTGACATTCTTTGTCTCTTCTTACATTTTTTAATCTTGAAATCTATTTTGTCTGATATAAGTATAGTGACTCCTGGTCTTTCTTGATTTCCATTGGCATGGAATATCTTTTTCCAACCCTTTATTTTCAGTCTAAGTGTGTCTTTGTAGGTAAAGTGTGTTTCCTGTAGGCAAGAGATCAATAGGTCTTGTTTTTTCATCCATTCAGCTCATCTGTATCATTTAATTGGAGAGTTTAGTCCATTTACATTTAATGTTATTATTGATAAGAACATACTCCTGCCATTTTGTTATTTAATTTCTGGTTTTCTCTTCCTTTTTCTTTCCTTCCTGTCTTCCTTTACTGAAGGTGATTTTCTCTGTACATATGATTTAATTTCTTGCTTTCTATTTTTTGCATCTCCTTTGTATGTTTTTTGGTTTGAGTTCACTATGAGGCTTGCAAATACTATCTTATCATCCAATATTTTAACCTGATTACAATGTAATGCTAATTACATAAACAAAAAACCTGAAAAAAAATGCTATGCCTTAAAGTCTTACCCCTGCTTTTTAACTTTTTGTTGTCTCTATTTATATCTTATTGTACTATGTTTTGAAAAGTTGTTGTAGTTATTATTTTTGACTGGTTCGTCATTTATTCTTTCTATTTAGAATAAGAGTAGTTTGCACATCACAGTTACAGTGTTATAACATTCTGTGTTTTTCTGTGTACTTACTAGTACCAGTGAGTTTTGTACCTTCAGGTGATTATTTATTGTTCATTACTGTCACTTTCTTTCTTATTGAAGTACTCCCTATAGCATTACTTGTGGAAAGGTCTGATGTTGATGAAATCCATCAGCTTTTGTCTGGGGAAGTCTTTATTTCTCCTTCATGCTTGAAGTGTAATTTTGTCAGAAATACTATTCTAGGGTTAAAGGTTTTTCCATTTAGCACTTTAAATATATCAAGCCACTCTCTCCTGAATTTTAAGATTTCCACTGAAAAGTTGGCTGCCAGATCTAGTAGAGCTCTATTTTATGTTATTTGTTTATTTTCTTTTGCTGTTTTTATGACCCTTTGTTTAATCTTGATCTTTGGGAGTTTTATTATTAACTACTTTGAGAGTCTTCTTTGGGTTAAATCTGCTTGGTGTTCTATAACCTTTTGTACTTGGATATTTGAATCTTTCCTTATGTTTGGGAAGTTCTTTGCTATTATCCCTTTGAATAAACTTTCTACCCCTATTTCTTCCTCTATCTCCTGTTTAAGGAAAATATCTCTTAGATTTGTCCCTTTGAGGCTATTTTGTAGATCCTGTAGGCATGCTTCATGGTTTTTTATTCTTTCTTCTTTTGTCTCCTCTGTGTTTTCACAAATAGTCTGTCTTCAAGCTCACTATATTTTTCTTCTGCTTCATCAATTCTGACATTAAAGTACTCTGATGCAGTTTTCCATATACCAGTTGCTATTTTCTGCTGCACAATATCTGTTTGATTCATTTTAATTATTTAAGTCTCTTTGTTAAATGTATCTGATAGAATTCTGAATTCCTTCTTTGTGTTATCTTCCATTTCTTTGTGCTTCCTCAATACAGCTATTTTGAATTCTGTCTGAAAGGTCACATATTTCTATTTCTCCAGGATTGGTCCCCTGTGCTGTATTTGGTTCATTTGGTGAGGTTATTTTCTTGCATGACGTTGATGCTATTGTCTGGGCATTGAATAGCTAGATATTTATTGTAGTCTTCACTGTCTGCGCTTATTTGTAGACATCATTTTTGGGAAGGCTTTCCAGATATTTGAAAGGACCTGAGTGTATCTGTTTTAGAGGGCAACCCAGTAACACTGTGGTTCTTGTGGAATTGTAGAAGTAACTGCCTTGATGGTCTTAGACAAAATAAATGAGAATTCTCCGGGTTACCAGGCAGTGGCTATTTTTCTCTTCCATTACTTTCTGCCAAACAAACAGAGTCTCTCTCCTCTGTCTCTCTCTCTCTCTCTTCTGAGCCACCTAAAGCTGGGTGTGGAGTAATACAAGCATCCCAGTGGCCCCCACTACTATGACTGTGCTGGATCAGACCCAAACCAGCACTAGGTCTCACCCAAGGCCTGCTATAATCTCTATATGACTACTGCCTATGTTCTCTCTAGACCCTGGGGCTCTACAATCAGTTGGTGGCAAAGCCAGCCAGGCCTGTGTTCTTCCCTTCAGGGTGGTGAGGTCCCCCAGGTCTCAGGTGGATCCAGAAGAGCTACCCCAGATGACAAGCTCTCATCTGGGAGTCATGGCCTAGCTTAAAAAACCTTAGAAGTCTACCTAGTGTTCTATTGTTTTGCAGCTGAGCTGGCACTCAAACCACAAGATGCAGTACTTCCCATTCTGCCCTCTCCTTTCCAAAGGCAGAAAAGCCTTACCCTGTAGCCACTGCCACCACAGGCCATGAGGAGTACTGCCAGACTACCCTAGATGTTCTCTTAAGGTTCAAGTCAGTTTATGGTAGATGCTGCTTGGCCTGGGTATCATCATTCAGGGCAGTGTGATCCCCACTCCCTGCCCCAGGGAATGTCCCAAAATGCCATCCAAGAGTCAAATCCCAGAATCCACTCCTCTCTGCAAAATGAATGTGATCTCTCACCACAAACGAGTTTGATCTCTTTCTCTCTCTCACCCTCTGTCTCTCTCTGAATACTATGGCCCTATGCTTCTATCTATTAACCTCTTTAACAGGCCTTGCATTAGAGTTATATGAGTATTTATACCAAAATGTTAGATTAAATATTACTTGATGAAAAGAACTGGGTATTAATCATCTTTGTATTCCACAGAACCTATTGAGTACAAAATAAATGACAAAAAGATCATTGTTTAATTGGATGACTATGGGTGCAACAATAAACTCAACCATTAGCTACTATTTAACCTCAACTTCTCATATTTTAGATTTGTCAGACTTTTATAGTTCTCTAATTTTTTGCTGCCACTGTATCTATCTCTTATTGTAAGCTAAGAAGACAGAAAAAGAAAAATTAAAACCATGATCCAACATTTGCAGTTTGCATCATTATCTTTCTTTTTCTAATCAAGAGATTTTCTTTTTAACATGTTTAATTTTGCCTCCTGGCCTTTTGAAGCCCAGTTGTCCTAACAGTTGCCTTGTATCTTTTTGCTTAAGAGAATACATTAATCCACATAAACTAATGAAATAAAATAGAGAACCCAGAAATAAGGCAGCACACCTACAGCCATCTGACCTTTGGCAACCCTGACAAAAATAAGCAATGGGGAAAGGATTCCCTATTTAATAAATGGTGCTGGGAGAACTGACTAGCCATATGCAGAAAATTGAAACTAGACCCCTTTCTTATACCATATACAAAAATCAACTCAAAATGGATTAAAGAGTTAAATGTAAAACCCACAACTATAAAAACTCTGGAAAGACAACCTAGGCAATATCATTCAGGACATACGCATGGAAAAAATTTCATGAAAAAGACATTGAAAGCAATCACAACAAAAGTCAAAATTGACAAATGTAATCTAATTAAACTAAAGAGCTACTGCACAGTGAAATAAACTATCAACAGAGTAAACAGACTACCTACAAAATGGGAGAAAATTTTTGCAATCTATGCATCTGACAAAGGTGTAATATCCAGCATCTATAAGGAACATAAACAAATTTACAAGAAAAAACAAAAAAACATTAAAAAGTGGGCAAAGAACATTGATATGGTTTGGCTCTGTGTCCCCACCCAAATCTTATCTTGTACCTCCCACGTGTTGTAGGATGGACCCGGTAGAGGTGATTGAATCATGGGGGCAGGTCTCTTCTGTGCTGTATTTGTGATACAGAATGGGTCTCACGAGATCTGATGGTTTTAGAAAGGGGAGTCTCCCAACACAAGCTCTCTTTTTGCCTGCTGCCATCCATTTAAGATGTGACTTGCTCCTCCTCGCCTTCCACCATGATTGTGAGGCCTCATCAGCCATGTGGAACTGTAAGTCTAATTAAACCTCTTTCTTTTGTAAATTGCACAGTCTTGGGTATGTCTTTATCAGCAGCATGAAAAAGGACTAATACAATAAATTAGTACCAGTAGACTGGGGCGCTGCTGAAAAGATACCCGAAAATGGGGAAGCAACTTTGGAACTGGGTAACAGGCAGAGGTTGGAAGTTTTGAGGGCTCAGAAGAAGACAGGAAAAAGTGGGAAAGTTTCTAATTCCCTAGAGACTTGTTGAATGGCTTTGACCAAAATGCCGATAATGACATGGGCAATGAAATCCAGATTGAGGTAGTGTCAGATGGAGATAAGGAACTTGTTGGGAACTGGAGTAAAGGTAATCTTGTTATGTTTTAGTAAACAGACTGGCAGCATTTTGCCTCTGCCCTAGAGATTTGGGGAACTTTGAACTTGAGGGAGATGATTTATGGTATCTGGCAAAAGGAATTTCTAAGAAGCAAAGCATTCAAGAGGTGACTTGAGTGCCATTAAATGCATTCAGTTTTATAAGGGAAACAGAGCATAAAAGTTTGGAAAACTTGTAGCCTGATAATGTGATAGAAAAGAAAATTCCATTTTGTGAGGAGAAATCCAAGCTGGCTGCAGAAATTTGCATAAGTAATGAGGAGTTAAATGTTAATCTGCAAGACAATGGGAAAAATGTCTCTAGGGCATGTCAGAGGTTTTCACAGCAGCTCCTTCTATCACAGGCCATGAGGCCTAGGAGGAAAAAGTGATTTCAGGGACTGAGCCCAGGGTCCCCTTGCTGTGTGCAGCCTAGAGACTTGGTACCTCCATCCCAGCCACTCCAGCCATGGCTGAATGGGCTTGGTTCGTGGCTTCAGAGGGTGAAAGCCCCAACCCTTGGCAGATTCCACATGATGTTGAGCCTGCCAGTGCATGGAAATCATGAATTGGGGTTTGGGAACCTCTGCCTAGACTTTAGAAGATGTATGGAAATTCCTGAATGCCTAGGTAGAAGTTTGCTGCAGGGCCAGGGCCTTCATGGAGAACCTCTGCTAGGGCATTGCAGAAAAGAAATGTGGGGTCAGAGACCCCACACAAAGTCCCTACTGAGGCACTGCCTAGTGGAGCTATGAGAAGAGGGCAACCATGCTTCATACCCCAGAATGGTAGATCCACTAACAGCTTGCACCATTCACCTGGAAAAGCTGCAAACATTCAATGCCAGCCTGTGAAAGCCGCAAGGAGGGAGGCTGTACCCTGCAAAGCCACAGGGGCAGAGCTGTTCAAGACCATGGGAACACACCTCTTGCATCAGCCTGACCTGGATGTGAGACATGGAGTCAAAGGAGTCTATTTTGGAGCTTTAAGATTTGACTGCCCTCCTGGATTTCGGACTTGCCTGGGGCCTGTGGCCCCTTTGTTTTGGCCAATTTCTCCTATTCGGAATGGCTGTATTCATCCAATGCCTATACCCCCATTGTATCTAGGAAGTAACTAACTTGCTTTTGATTTTACAGGCTCATAGGCAAAAGGGACTTGCCTTATTTCAGATCAGACTTTGGACTGTGGACATTTGAGTTAATGCCGAAATGAGTTTAGACTTTGGGGGACTGTTGGGAAGGCATGACTGCTTTTGAAATGTGAAGATATGAGATTTGGGAGGGGCCAGGGGCAGAATGATATAGTTTGGCTCTGTGTCCCCACCCAAGTTTCATTTATAGCTCCCATAATTCCCACTTCTTTTGAGAAGGACCCATTTGGAGATGACTGAATCATGGGGGTGGGTTTTTCCCATGCTGTTCTTGTGATAGTGAATGGGTCTTATGAGAGCTGATGGTTTTAAAAATGGGAGTCTCCCTGCAGAAGCTGTCTTTTGCCTGTTGCCATCCACACAAGATGTGACTTGCTCCCCCTTGCCTTCCACCATGATTGTGAGGCCCTTCCAGCCATGTGGAACTGTAAGTCCAAATAAACCTCTTCCTTTTGTAAACTGTCCCGTCTTGGGTATGTCTTTATCAGCAGCTTGAAAATGGACTAACACAGACATGAACCAACATGTCTCAAAAGAAGACACAGATGCATCCAACAAGCATATGAATAAAAGCTCAACATCACTGATTATTAGAGAAATGCAAATCAAAACGACAATGAGATATGGTCTCATACCAGTCAGAATGGCTATCAATAAAAAGTCAAAACAAAAACAAAGTAAAATCAAAACAACATGCTGACAAGTTTTATGGAGAAAAAGGAACCATTTTACACTGTTGGTGGTAATGTAAATTAGTTCAAACATTGTGAAAGACAGTGTGGTGATTTCTCAGAGACCTAGAGGCAGAAATACCATTCAACCCAGCAATCCCATTACTGGGCATATACACAAAGGAATATAAATTGTTCTACTATAAAGACACATACACGTGTATGCTCATTGCACAATAGCAAAGACATGGAATCAACCCAAATGCCCATCAATGATAGACTGGATAAAGAAAATGTGGTACATGTACACTACAAAATACTATGTAGCCATTAAAAGGAACAAGATCTTGTCCTCTGCAAGAACATGGATGGAGTTGGAGAACATTATCCTTAGCAAACTAATGCAGGAATAGAAAACCAAACACTGCATGTTCTCACTTATAAGTGTGAGATAAATTATGAAAACACATGGACACAGGAGTGGAGCAACACACACTGAGGCCTGTTGGAGGGTGGAGGGTGGGAGAAGAGAGAGGATCAGGAAGAATAACCAGTGGGTGCTGGCATTAAAATCTCAGAAATCTCAACTAAAGAACTTATCTATGTAACCAAACACGACCTGTTCCCAAAAAAAATCTATTGAAATAAAATTTTTTAAAGTGCCTTTTGAAGAACGAAAAACAAAACCAAAAAAAAGGGAATTTCAAAAATTAAAAAAAAAAGACCTAGGTGATAGGATCATCTGTGTAGCAAACCACAATGGCATATGTTTCCCTATGTAACAAACCTGCATATTCTGCACATATACCCCTGAACTGAAAATAAAAGTTGCAAATTAAAAAAGAAAAACAAAAAAAAATACCCAAAAAGGAAGAAACAATGTTCCTAGATAAGAAATATATACCATTTATCTATATTAAATCTAAAACCTGAAGCAAAAAAAGAGAATACATTAATCACCTTAACAATATTTGTTTAGAAGTATCCAAAGCAACATGTCTACATATCTGTTGCTGTGTATGCAAACATATTTCTCTTATCACTTTCTACCTTATATGTAAAGCAATTAAATTCACATACTTAAATACACATGGAGAAATGGTCTTTCTAGATGAAGAAATTCACCTCAGGGGGACCTGGGCACTCCCTGACTCAGCTTTTACACCCTGAGTGAGATGCAGCCTCATGATACTGAGAACCTAAGAAACAATACTCTGAGAACAAGAAGCAGGAAAACCAGATATGTATAAATACTCCCTTAAATGTAAGAGCATGTCTTACTTAATTCTTCCTGGGCAGTGATATAACCCTCACACAGAGAAGGGATATGGTACAGCACAAAATCAGATTTCTCGCACTTGGCAAGATCATGCCTTATTCAAGCAGTGTTACCTGCTACTGTTTGTGCCCCACATTAGGGACTAAAAGGGTTAAAGGAATAATGCTGCTGCTGCTCCTACTCTAATAAGCACCTCGCTTGTGCTAAATTTGTATATCCTTAGCTAAATGAATCAAGACCTTGTGTGTGTGTGTGTGTGTGAGAGAGAGAGAGAGAGAGAGAAGAAAAGAAAAGAAAAGAAAAGAAAAGAAAAGAAAAGAAAAGAAACGAAACGAAAAGACAAGACAAGACTCCTTCCACCAATCCATAGCACACCCGAAACAACACAAAATCTTATATACTGGTCTATAAGTTCCTAAAGATCATGGCCCTCATGTTTCAACTTTGTAGCCCCCATATTATCTTCACGGTTATTGGTACTAGTTCCTGTTCAATATGTATATTGAATGGAGAAAGTGAAGTTTCAGTATATGACTTCTATATTAGTTTCCTATGGCTACTGTAACAAGTTGCCACTAATTTAGTGACTTAAGACAACAAAAATTTATTATCTTATGATTCTGGAGGTCAGGAGTATGACACAGTTCTCACTAGACTAACATCAAGGTACCAGCGGGGCTGCATTCCTTTCTAGAGTTTCCAGGGAATAATTCATTTTCTTGCCTTTTCCAGCTTCTAGAGACTTCCCACATTCTTTGGCTCCTGGCCCCCATTCTTCCATCTTCTAAGCCAGCAGTGGTTTGTCAAGTCTTTCTGCATCATTCTGACACTCTCTTTTGCCTCCCTCTTCCAATTATAAGTACCCTTGTGATTACATTGGGCCCACCTGGATAATTTAAGCTACTCTCCTCATTCCAAGGTCAGCTGATTGGCAGCCCTAATTCTATCCACAACCTTAATTTGTCCTTGCCAAGTAACAATACATATTCAGAGGCTCCAGGAAATATATATTTGGGGCTTATAATTTTGTCTATCATAGCTTTTTTATTTTTTTATTTTTATTTATTTATTTATTTATTTATTTATTTATTTATTTATTATTTTGAGACGGAGTCTCGCTCTGTCGCCCAGGCTGGAGTGCAGTGGCCGGATCTCAGCTCACTACAAGCTCCGCCTCCCGGGTTCACGCCATTCTCCTGCCTCAGCCTCCCGAGTAGCTGGGACTACAGGCGCCCGTCACCTCGCCCGGCTAGTTTTTTGTATTTTTTAGTAGAGATGGGGTTTCACCGTGTTAGCCAGGATAGTCTCGATCTCCTGACCTCGTGATCCACCCGTCTCGGACTCCCCAAAGTGCTGGGATTACAGGCTTGAGCCACCGCGCCCAGCAGCTTTTTTAAAAAGACTATTTCTTTTACGATTCTTTAAGACATTTAACAAAATAATAAATGCTTTAAAGGGAATTATACAGTGTTCATCTTTCACTTTATTTTTTAAAAAGTTCTTTTTTATTATTTTAGTTTCAGGGGGTACATGTACAGGTTTGTTACATAAGTATATTGTGCGATGCTGGGTTTTGGGTTTCTATTGAATCCATCTCCAAATCATCTCTTTTACATTTCAAAAAAGAAGTCCAACCTTCTGCTGTAGATAATTCTAACCTAAATAAGTGGGAAACAATGAAAGCTACATAACTGCTCACCAGTGGGGATATTTCTAAATAAATAACTAAGGAATTAGTGTATGCAGAATTTCAGGAAACTTTTGAGTGGAACTTGAAGCTATACATGATTATCTTATGTTTAAACTTAATTAATAAATGCAAGTTAGTTAAAAGTTTATCACACAAATGCCTGGATTTACTTTTTGTGGAATTTCAAGCTAATGCCTCCTTATAATTCTCTTGCTAGAACATTTAGGACACAACATGTTTGAAAGACAACTTATTAAGGGTACACTGATATTATATTTGCTAATTAGTAATAGGCCCAAGATGATATTGATAATGTCCCGTAAAGTAGAGAAAACCAAAACCACTTATTATAGGACCCTAAGAAATATTGCTGAGTTGGAATCAAGAACTAATCTTTATATAAGGTCCACTTTAATTTAGCTTTCTTGTCTATTCTGTCAAAGCCACACTAAATCAACTGTAATTATAGATAAGGAGAGAAGAATATGCAAACCACCATGCTTATAGGAAAGTAATGGATAAACAGACTTCCAGTTAAATATGGCAAATTGACCACGAGTTTATCTTGTTTTCTCCCTAAGCCTTTACTAAGAGCCATGGATAGCAGTAATGGATGATATTAGGAACAGGAACTAAGAAAATAGAAGAGGAGACAACAGGAGACAAAAGATTTTAAAAGCCTGTTTTTTTTTTTTCCCCCCACAAAATGAAACGTGGAAAGAAAAGTATTAACTGATTTAGCAGAGAAACGGAATTGATAAGTTCAGTGCCTGCAGAGGGGGAAAAACAATGAGAAGTAACTCCAGTATCTCTGCAGCATCTGAGGCTCAGTGCCTGGAGGCGCCAGGTACTGCAGAAGGTAAGGAAATGGCTTGCCACTGAAAAAGTTGTTTTCAGATGAAGAGATATTTTCAGGTTGAAAGATAATATACACAGTGGTTGAACTCACCAGTTCCCCCTTTCTGATCCATGTGGGTGGTGTCTACCCCTTCTTCCCCCAAGAGAAGAGAGATTTAGTCTCCGGAAAAATTGAACTGGGAGGCTCCAGGCTCAAGGACTGTAGTGTAGGACAAGGATAAGTCATGGGTATGAGGACAAGAAGATTAAGTAAAAATCCCATATTGAGCACTAGAACCCTCACTCCTTTCCCCTGTCCTGTTCCTAGAAACAGCTAGGTATGCATCACTGCTACTCTGCTCAGGACGATGCAGTAGACAAAGATTCTTGGAGAAACGAAGGTCCTTGGAGAAAAAGACCTCTGACATTTGGAGGGTGGCTATGAAGAGGTCACCTGTTGCCTGATGACCATTCAAGCAAACTCATCAAGCAGCAGCATTCAACCTCTCATCTCACGTACATATAAAACTGTTAATCAAGTTTATAATGTATCACTCATGTAGCCAAGAGGTGCCGAAGCAATTTTCCAAATGGAGAGAAATTCTTTTTTAAAGGATTTTTCTCTTTCTTTTATCCTTTCATTTATTTATTTAACTTTTATCTTAGGTTCAGGGCTGCATGTGCAGGCTTGTTGTATAAGTAAATTGCATGTCACAGGGAGTTTGGTGTACAGATTATTCTGTCACTTGGGGGATAAGTAGAGTATCTCATAGATAGTTTTTCGATCCTCACCCTCCTCCCACGCTCTACTTTCAAGCAGGCCCTGGTGTCTCTTTTTCTCTTCTTGTGTCCATACGTACTTGATGTTTATCTCCCACTTATAATCGAGAATATACGGTATTTGGCTCTCTGTTCCTTCATTAGTTTGCTAGGAATAACGGCCTCTAGCTCCATCCACGTCCGTGCAAATGACATGATCTTGTTCTTTTTTATGGCTACGTTCTTTTTCATGGTGTATATATACCACGTTTTCTTTATCTAGTTTACCATCCATGGGCATTTAGGTTGAATTCATGTCTTTGCTACTGTGAATAGAGCTGTGTTGAACATAAGCATGCATGTGTCTTTATGGTAGAACGATTTATATTCCTTTGAGTATATATCCAATAATGGCATTGCTGGGTTGAATGGTAGTTCTGGTTTTAGCTTTTTGAGGAATTTCCAAACTGCTTTCCACAATAGCTGAACTAGTTTACATTCCCACCAGCATTGAAAATAGGATTTTTTTTTTTTTTTTTTTTTTTTGAGACGGAGTCTCGCTCTTTTTGCCCAGGCTGGAGTCCAATGATGCAATCTCGGCTCACTGCAACCTCCGCCTCCCAGGTTCAAGCAATTCTCCTGCCTCAGCCTCCCTAGTAGCTGGGATTACAGGCATGTGCCACCATGCCCGGATAATTTTGTATTTTTAGTAGAGATTGGGTGTCTCCATGTTGGTCAGGCTGGTTTTGAACTCCCGAACTCAGGTGATCCGGCCACCTCGGCCTCCCAAAGTGCTGGGATTACAGGCATGAGCCACTGCACCTGGCCAAAAAATAGGATTTTTTAAAGGACTGATTATAGGAACTCAAAACTTTATTCTCCATGTGTCTTTTCTTAGGTGGCATATGCTTATCAAAGTGAGAGAATAAACCTAGAAAGACAATGGAATCTATCGAACAGGTGATCCACCACAGAATGAGGAAAGGAGGTTATGGGACAACTGTGGCCCATGCCTAGAGAACAGAGAACATCCATTCTAGATTGAAATATGGATGCAGCTGGAGGCCATTGCCCTAAGCAAAAAAAAAAAAAAAGCAGAGGCAGAAAACCAAATATTGCATTTCTCACTTATAAGTGGGAGTTCAACATTGGGTAAATGAAGACATAAATATGAGAACAATAGACACTTGTGACTGCAATGTAGGGGAGAGGAGGAGAAGGGAAAGGGCTGAAAAACTACCTGTTGGGTACTATGCTCACTACCTGGGTGACACATTCAGTAATATCCCAAAACTCAGTGTCATGCAATATTACCCTTGTAAAAAACCTGCACACATACCCCCAGATTCTAAAATAAAAGTTAAAAAAGAAAAAAAAAAAAAGAAAAAAGAGGATACAGGACTGTGGGAAAGAAGCTTATAGGGAAGAATGGAACTGGTGGGGGATTTTCAACTTTTTCCAAGTATTTGAGTACTTTTAAAAAATAATGATTGTCACTGACAATTCTAGAAGGACATTTGAGGAGAAATTAAGTTAAGTACAAAGAAAACATGGGAAATGGAAAACAAAAAAGAGCAATTTATGATTTTAAAAATTACAAGAGAAAAGAAATAGAATCATGGTAGAACACTGAGTTCAACAGTGAACACTGTTTACATAGGCATAGTATTTTAAATAATAATAGAAGTGAATGTGTGTGAGAGAGAAGTTAGAGAGCTTAAATTCTTATATTTTATTATAAGAAATTAATAGGCAATGTGTAATGTCAATAAGTCAAGAAAATGCAACACAGTATGTCATTTGGAAATATGAAGGTAAATACTACACGAAATAGCTAACAGTTTCAAATGGGACTGAGCTGTGGAGAGATATGAATAAAGGGACTGATTTTTCAACACAAATTATATTTTAAACTATATACATATATTATTTTGGTAATACTATTTTTAAAAAAAGAAAAAGGAAAGTAAAAAAGTGAAATTACATGGATTGTATAGGACCAGGATGTGAATGTTATATGGGTGTGTCTAAAAGGAAAGTCTTATAATGAACAAGAAATCCACCTGTTTTGCTTCAAAACAATGGATAGGGATAATACTACCAACTAGGGTAAATGAAATGTTCTGTCATGCTTGATCCCCATTATACTCTGGGGCTCATTTGGGACTTTTAACAATCACATTAAGAACCATGTATATCCTAAAATCAAAGTTTTTGAAGAAAAGTGGTATTTTTATTACTAATAATATGCTACCCTTCATTTATGGAGAAGAAATACACTTTGAGTTGTTTTTTCATTGGCGTGTGTGGATTTAGGCCATTTTCCTGATCTTTGGTTCAGGCCCTTGGGGCCAACTATACGTATTTGCAGGAAACCTGGCTAACGCTAGCGGGGTACAGCCTAGAGCCATGGAACAGAGCAGACGTGATTAGCTTCACCTCAGGGAAATAAATTCAGGGCCTTCACGAAATATTCTACTAAGAAAGTCAATGTTTACTCTCAAGTTATTTGATTTTCAAGCTATCTGCTTCAATAAGCTTTTTCACCTACATTATTTATGAGTTTGTTTTGGTAGAATCAACCAAGAATTCAAGACCTTGTCTTGTACCTATATATTTGTTGCTTACCGATTATTCTAGTAAAACTGCCATATCTCTCTATCTGGGTTAGGGAAATACCACATAAAAAAGTTCCTTTAACTGTAATCATATTATATTTCTTATCCAACTGAATTTTGATACCCAGAATTCCGCTTCACTCCCTAAATGGTATTTGAAGGGTCTTTAATACTTTGATTTATGGCTCTCAAGATAGTTGCTAGTTTCTTCTTCTTTGATGGGAAAACAAGACTCACATTTTTTATATGGTTGTTGTGTTGAAATTACCATCAGCAAATTAATGTGCTTAATAACTGTCAAATAAAGTGAAAAAATGTGTCTGAAACATGGAGACAACTATATTTAGAAATCCCTTCAACTTCTTACAGGCATCAGATAACAAGATAAATGTCATTATGATTTTGATCTAGGGGACCCTGTAATTTAAAATTTAGGTGAAAAAAGATGTTCTTTATTCAGCTAGAGCTGAGAGCATCATAATGAATAAAGGTCATTTACTTTATGTTGCCTTTAATTTGTTCAGGGTTGAATATCTTTGCATTTTAAGCATCGGCAAGAAAATACACTTCTTATCTGGGGTAAATTATAAACAGTGTGGCACTGTGAGGGATTAAACAATCACATCTTAAAATCCAGCAAGAGCTCCTCAGTGTAGAGAAGTCAATTAGTCATTGATTGTGGATTCTATCCCTTGACCTTTTGTTCTCCCATCTTATATCTCATAGGCAGGAGAGTTTTCATTCCTGTTATTCAACTGTTGCTACTGGAAACAGAAAGGACCCACTCATCCTTTTCATCATCTTCAGTGAAATTATTGGGTCAGAAAAGTTTGGCTCGCGTCTCACACAATATACACTCAAGACTTCTTGAGTGTGTACTTGACAACAGCAGGGATAGGAGAAGAGAGATTCTGCCTAGCTTCCTTTGCCTTGTGCACTCAGTGTAACTTTTCTTTCTCCCTGACTGAAAAAACCCTAGAATATCTCCCTCCCAAGACATCTAAATTCTTATGAGATCCACTTACAACAATGCAGCCTGTCTGTCAATCCTGGATTCACCCTCTGTGGGTTGGGGCTAAAGGCAATTTTTCAGTACCCAGATTACCACTGATGTTTGAACAGCACACAGGACTGCATCCGTGGTCTAAATTACTCTTTGGCTAAAGTTATAAGCCATTCTGAAGTAATGCCATTCATGAGTGAGTGTGTGTATGCATGTGTGTGTGTGTTATATAGATGTATGAATATGTGTGAATATCTGTGCATGTGTGAGTGTTTCCATCTACTTCCCCAGTACCCTTAATGTCTATTCATTTTCCAAAACTGCCTCATAGCCCTTCTTTGCACTTTAACTATCTGACTTTGACAGCATCAGAACTGAGAAAGAGCTCTTAAAAGATCCAATAGAGTTTGTGGCCTAACTGGAAGATCTTCCCTCTGTTCTTTACAGCCTTCTGAGTTCCTCATTCCCTTTTTTCCTTAACTAGGTTTGGCCAGCTACACACCCCTGCCCACTCTACCATTCCAAGGTGCCCCATAACAAAAACTACACTAGTACCTTTAGACAGCTGGACCTTTGCCAAGCCAGAGCCCCTGCCCCCATACACACACCAAAGGGGAAAAGAAGGAACCCCATGAAACACTATTCCAAGCTTCTGTGAAAATCATTTTTTCTGCTTCTTTGAGTTCCAATTTAGGACCAATCATTCCTTTTTTTAATTCTTAAATTCACACTGTCTCAACTTCTTAATTCATTTTTTTTCTTAATTTTCAGAACTTCTGGTTGGAAAAATTCACAAGAATCTGGTATGGAATTCCTCTATGTGGTTCATACATCCTTCTTAAGTTTGATTCGCCAGCTCTAGTTTTCATCTATACTTGCCATTGTTTCATTTTTCCTTCCTTTCTCATCATACAGAAGCCAAGAAGCTGTATATCTTGGATGGTCTTTCCAGACAACTCTGTATGACATTTTCCTCTTTCTGTCTGGTACTAACTCTCTATCACACACACAACAAAGAATGCATAACTTTTTGTGTGACCCTTAGCCTATATTATTTTTTTTTTAGACTCAGGCACAGAATCCAATTTAACCTGTATTATTTTATCTTACTTAGCTATTCATGTCATCAACAAAATAAGACAAAGCCTGTTATTTCTGTTCTTATTTCACTTATACCGTGTCTCTGTAAATACTGAATGTTTATTCTAAATTACTAGGTTAGCTATAAAGAAAGAATATATTTGGAGATGTATGTAATAATTGCAGGAATAGTGAGAGAAAGAGAGAGTTTGCTAGGATTTACCTTCGTTTGGAACAGGAATTGCTTCCTCATACTCTTCACTGAATAGAGCCAAGATCTCAGGGCCAGAAGTAAATAAACAAAGTCAAACTACAACTGAGCCTACCATGGGAATGAACTGCTTTGAGGGTGTTTTAGAAGATCCATTAAGAATGAGTTCAGACAATAGCAATTCCAAAACAAAATCCCCTTGTGGAGAAGTCATGGATTAATGAACTATACTTCCCATGATCAAATACAACTTTTGACTTTCTGACTTTTCATGAGAAAAGTCAGCCTATGCTTACCTTCCAATCAGGTTAAGCTAAGAGCACAACTTATCCTCCCCCATTTCTCTCCAAAATGTGCCCCAAAAGGGTGTTGCCATGTGGACAGAGGTTTGACTTACTCAAGTGTGCTCCAGGAGCAAATAACTGAGCCCCAAAGAAGGAAAGTCCATGGGGGTAGATTTCAGCGCAACATAAGGAGTACATTTTGAAACATGAAAGTTACCTGAAAACCACACAGGCGGGAAGGTGTGACCTTTTCACAGGAATGTCATAAAAAATGACTTAAGAATAAATGTAGTATAGAGGAATCTAGTATTTTTTCTAACTTCTAATAGTCCATAATTCTATTATTTTCTAAATGATCTCTAGCAAGTAACTTTAGCTGAATATGTTCTTCCCTGCTACTGCCAGTCCATTCAGTCATTTCTACTGTACCTACTTCTCCCTATAGCTCTGAGGCTAGCTATACTACTGGACTGGTCTTTGCACTAATAGGAAACATACATGGTGTTTGCTAGCTGGGACAGGTAAAATTCAAATTTCCTTTTACTGTTCCTCAAGGGTGTTTTCTAATTCATTTTGCCTTGTCATTGCTTGAGGCTCTGCTGACATTGACCTTTTGGCCAGCTGCTGGGTTTGCTTTCCAATAGTTTGATCCTTCAGGATCTTGCTTTCCTCAGATTGCTGACTCATTGCTCTGACGCTTTATTTGCACGAGCTTTTGAACTCTAGATTTTCTATATCCTTTGCAACATTTAAATATGTGGGCTCTAAAAACAAACTGCCTGAGTTTAAATCCAGGCTGCTCTGCCACTTACCAGTTCTGAGACCTTGGACAAAATATTTGTCTTCTCAGGACTTAAGTTCCTTCTTCTGATAGGTGGAGGGCAAAATGAATACCTATATAATTAGGTTATTGTGAGGAACAAATGAAGTATGTAAAAGGCCAAGAACATATCACTTTCTTTGAAGGCATCAGAAGAACTCTAGGAAATGTTAGAGCAGCAATTAATTACAGAGATCTCTTAGGGTTGCTACATTACTCCTTCAACTTCAACTCCTTACAGATTGTGTCCTTTCAGTTCCTTGCAGATGTCTCAGTCACTACCAGGGTCCCAGGATTACTTTTGTATTATCTGTTTCCTGAACCCTTCCAAGAAAAAATTAAAGTGGCTTATTGTAAAATACAGATAGAAGCCCAACATATATATTTTTCTTTACCCTGTGTTATTGTTATGAATGGGATCAATGACCTTATAAAAGACACCCTGGAGAACTCTCTCACTCTTTCTTCCATGTAAGGACACAGCGAGAAGATGGCTGTCAATGAACCAAGAAGCGGGCCCTCATCAGACACTATATGTGCCAGCACCTTTAACTTGGACATTCCAGCCTCCAGAATTGTACGATATAGATAGATAGATAGATAGATAGATAGATAGATAGATAGATAGATAGACAGATAGATAGATAGAGATAGAGATATCTATCTATCTGTCTATCTGTCTGTCTGTCTGTCTATCTATAGAGAGATATCTTTATAAGCTCTCAGTCTATAGTAGTTTTGTTATCACAGCCCTATTGTATTAAGATACCGTTTGTTGGAATCTAAGTGATTATGCTTCTGAGAATATACCAGACACATATAATTAAGGTATATTTAATTGATGTTAACTATTATTTTTTTCCTCCTGTAAAAAAGGGATACGTCACAATCCTGTGAAGAATAGTGGTTGTTAACAGGTTTGGGGTAAGACAATGTCTAACAATCCAGGAAGGGAGCAAGCATACGCTGAATTCCACCTCCTCTGGTGGTTTGGATAAAACTCTCATAAATGCAAACAAGAATCACCCACTTAGTTGCTGACTTAGACTTTTGCACATTCTTTGCTTTCTCAACCATAGCTTCCAGCCTGTCCCTACATTAATTACTATCCTCAAAGTCATAATACAGACCTTGTATAGACTGCCTTAGGAAACATAACCCTACCACTTCAAAGGGTCCTAAGCAGGCACTATGTTCACATAGTGAACACAGGCCACAAACCTTGTGATTCTTATGCCTGTGTGTGGAGAAGGCAGGAGCACCTCAAGGTGCTCACTAAGTGTTAGGAGTATTAGCATAAAACTTGCCAGACTAGGGAAGAAGAGATAGAGACAAACAGGAAATAATAAGCCTGTAGAAGACTTGGAGCTCACTACAAAATTTCATGGAAAGTGGGAATAAATAGGATATGATTTCACAAATCATTTTTGCTGCGGAAAAATTTAGTTGAGGGGGGCACTGGAAGAAAAGGAAGAGGATTCACTCAAGACATTTTTTCAGAGCAATATGGAAGTCTCAAATACATCCGGAAATTCTCCATGTCCCTTATCTAGGCATAGCCTGCAAGTGTAGGTGGACTAAGATTGACAACCCACAGGTTTGTTTCCTGCTTCTGCCACACCTTTGATATGTGACTCTGGGACAGCCTCTTACCCTCTCAGTGGCCCTTATAATTATAGTTCCTGAAATAGGAAGAACCATTGCTATGATATGCATGTTTGCCCTCCTCACAATCCACCTGTCCACAATTCATTTATTAAAATCTAATACACAATAGTAGGGGCCTCTTGGAAGGCAATTAAGTCATGAGGGCTCTGTCCTCATAAATAATATTAATTCCCTTATAAAAGATGCCCAAGAGAGCTCATTCTCCTCTTCTGCCACGTGAGGACACAGCTAGAATGCATCATCTTCAAAGTAGAGAGTAAGCCCTCACCAGATACTGGTGAATCTGCTGGTGCCTTGATCTTGGACTTCTCAGCCTCCAGAATTGTGAGCAATAAATTTATGCTGTCTATAAGTTACCCAGCATAAGATATTTCATTATAGTAGCCTGAATATACTAAGACAATTACTCTTAACCCTCAAATTTGATAACACACAATACATTGAGTTGGTATTTGCCTTTAGGAGTAGCAGTAGAGATAGAAAAAGGGATGTCCTGATCTTCATTCCAGAGGCATGTGTAAAAGTTGGACTCCAGCCAGAATCACAAAAAAATGATGTTTTTGCTAATAATATGCTTCCTTCCTACAAGCTGTTTTGTAGGGAGTGACGGTAAGAATTAATTAGGAAATAGTGTCTGGAATCAGATTCTGGCTCTCACTAACAGGTTGTGTGACTTTGTTCAAGTTAGTTATTGTTTATGGACCTCATTTGTCTCAGCTGTAAAATGGGGGAAAATACAATATCTACTACATTGGGGTTTTGAAAGGATGGAGATAAGGCATGTGAAGCATTTAGCTTAATACTTGGCACATAGTAAATGCTAAAGAAAAAAATGTGACCTATTATTAAAATTTAGCCTCACTATTCCACACTATTCCACATTTGGGGATATCAAGGGAAACAGTGAATGATGATAAAAAAGGATTAATGAAAAAAAAGGCATTACATGAGTTGTTGTGGCAGGGGTGGGATGGGTTTAATGTCAATGAGGGGCATATGTTAAGAGGATGTGCAATTTGCTAAAACCAGGTGTACCGAGGAAAAACAAAAGGCAATATCAGAAGCAACTAAGTTTGGAATTGATAACAAGCAGATGAGAGCAAAAGAAAGTTTGTTGGGACATTTGTTCTGGGAGGCCTAGAACTGACAGGGAAGGAATCTGTTAACTAGCACTGTATTAGGCAGTCATAGGTTGAGCCATATTCTTTAAAAGAAAGCCCAATGTACTGGGGTGAAGCTAGTTGAATAAGACAAAAATTAGTGCTCGAAGCTCTACAAAAAACATATACAGGCCCTGGATTTCAAGATTAAAGTTCTGCATTCATTCAATAAACATAAATGGTACATCAATTATGTGTAGGGCATCTGCTATGTTCTGAGTGTTGATGTCCCACCAAAATACATATGTTGACATCCTAACCCCCAAGGTAGTGGTATTAGGAGGTGGGGTCTTTGGAAGGTGGTTAGGTCACGGGAGCAGAGCATTCATGAATGGAATTACTGGCCTTATAAAAGAGGCCCCAGAGAGACTACTGGATGGATTCTACCATGTGAGGACACAGCAAGAAGGCACCATCTAGGAACCAGGAAGTAGGCCCTCATCAGACATTTTATCTGCCAGCACCCTGATCTTGGACTTCCAAGGCTTGCAAATTGTGAGCAATAAATTCCTGTTATTTATAGCTACTCAATTTATAGTATTTTTTTATATCAGCCAGAATGGACTAAGTATCCTTATGGTATCTGAGGGCAGCAATATACTCACAGAGGCTATCTTACCTCTGTTAACTCTTCATCAAGATCACCATTCACATTCCTCTTAATTTATTTAATTAATATTTATTGAAAACCTACTATAGTAAAAACTAAATATGCAAAGAGAAATAAAGGAAAAAAAATAGTTTTGAAGCAGCTTTATCTTTGCTTTCCAGTCAGGAGCCTACTTTGCCCTACCACAACCCTGTCCCAAGCACTTGTAGTCAGGTAGCCAGTGTTTACATTGTTGTATCATCCAAGAAACAATTGAGTAACCCTTTTATGAATCATAGAACTTGCTTACCTGATCATCTGGCTTGACTGACAACCACAATTTTCTTACAAGTTTTTTCCTTTGATTCAGCTCCCTGACTCATTTCTCACTATGCTGTTCCTAGAGCAGACACCTTATTAGGCCAAAGGCTTTACAACTGTATTTCAAAAACCTCTAAGGTTCTTCAAAGATGTTATGGTGATTCCAAAAGCATTCAGTTTGAATTACAATAATATTTAGTTAGTTAGTTAGTTATTTTTATTTTTTTGAGATGCAGTCTCACTCTGTCACCTAGGCTGGAGTGCAGTGGCGTGATAAAAGCTCACTGCAACTTCTACCTCCCAGGTTCAAGTGGTTCCCCTGACTCAGCCTCCCAAGTACCTGGGATTACAGGTACCTGCCACCATGCCCTGCCAATTATCGTATTTTTAGTAGAGACAGGGTTTCACCATGTTGGCCAAGCTGGTTTCAAATTCCTGACCTCAGGTGATCCACCCACCTCAGCCTCCCAAAGTACTGGGATTACAGGCGTGAACCATTTCGCCCGGCCTATATTTTTAAATATCTTTCAAACGTAGTAAAATAACACACTGAAATGGAATATACATCAGATTAGTACATACAGTGCTAATTTTTGGTGCCAGATGATTTAATTTTTGGTGCAGACCTTGATTGGTAGCTACTCCTACCATTTTATTTATCTCAAGAGTCCCCTGAGACTGCAAGCTGAGCTATCAGAAATGCTGCTTTTATTTCCAATTCATCTGTGTGAATTAGGAATGTCTCTACACTGTGCAAACAAAATCTTACAGAAGAATAAGTTAGATGTGAAAACTGAACATAAGAATACAACTGTCACGTAGAAGCCCATATTTTAAAGGCTTGCATTCATCAAAACTTTATACATGTGCTGAAATAGGGTGCATTTGAACTTAAAATATTCTAACATATGTTTAAATATTACAGCTCTCTGTGAGATTCCATTTGATTAAAAAAAACCCTACTGTTAAAAATAAAATTTAGAAACTACTGTCATAAGTAAATTCTGAGCTACCCACAAAGTGTAATGGGGCAAAGTCAATTACAGTAAGTAAGCAAACACTTGGCATCCCAATGACTAGCCTGTTCAAAAGAGATGCCTGGAAAGGATGTGCACCTATATTACTATATTGATCCATCTCTTCAAGAAACTAGAAGACATGTTCATAAAGCTCTGCACCATTGTTAAGGCTCTTAAGCCTCACAGCACTCTTGCTATAGTTATTGTCCATATTCAGGAACCATGACACTTCTCTCTCTGCCCACTGCAACTAAAATTGACTCTATTCTCCTCTTACCATATATATACCTACTGTCCTTTAAAACAGTAAATGGCTCAAAAGAATATAAGGTACAGATGCGTGAACTTTCAATTCTACAAAAGGGTGGTTAAATACCCAGTAGACTGGGAAGAATGCGGACCAAAATGCTTTATATCTGAGAATTGACCCATGCTCTGCTTCCCTCAGAGTCCTTTAATCTACCCCACTAGAATCAAACTCTTCTCACCTCACTCTAAGACCAGGCAATTTTGGTGTTACTCATTTCAGTAGTGTAACTTCTCAACAGAGGCACTATTTTTGCCAATCCTGTTCCCTGGGCACTTAACCTGGTACACTGGCAGTCTATTTGAATGGTCCTTAGGCTTCTTTATTCCTGTCCCTGACCAGCTTGATTGATCTGTCTCTCAATTTCTGCCCTGTTTTCTGCTCTGGCTCCTGCCCTCTTCAGTCTGCCTTACTTTTTTTCATCTCCTGGGTTCTCTCAACATTGGCCCTAACCCAGGTCCTCATGTTATCTCTTGCCTATCAACTCCATCCTTCCTAGGGTGCCTTGAACAATGACCACATCTGCTTCAGTCGACACCATTTTTGGTTGAAAACAGTAACAAAAAACTGATATCCAATTCTTCTTTGTGATCATCTGGAGGGATAAAATGATTCCATCTTTTATAAAAACTGTAAAGTAAAAGATGAAGTGCAGATTTTTTAAAAACAGTAAGTCAGACTGCCTGTTTTCTTGATCCTGAAAACATACACCAATAAAGCTGGCAAAGACAGGAATAAAAAGTAATATCATTAACAAATTCAAATAAATTTCTCTGAGCCTGGGGCCCTTCAAACATATGTTATTTTACTGTTGGCTTGCACAGGCAGGTGCCTCCACTCTCTGCTTCCTGTCAACTGCATTCTGCCTGTTTTTGTGAATTTCCCAAGTTCCTTTCCCTACCTTATTTATATTTCTAACAGCCTTATTATCATTTAAATTACATCCAAAAGCAACTGACTGTGTTTCATCTGAAGCACAGATGGAAAAAGGGAGTGGGCAGGTTCTGGGGCAAATCCCATTGGGTGCTTCCCTGCCTTTCTCCCCCTCAGATACATTTATCCAAATGAAATCACATTAAGGCAAATATCAAAGGCATTACTGAGGGGCATGGCAGACAAAAACCTGCAGCCTAAAGGGCTTTTATAAAAGTGGGAAAGGGAAATGCTTTGAGCAAGGGGTGGTGTTTTAGGTTGAAGGTTTCAGGTGCAGATAGCCTCTATATAAGCCTTGACTAAGGAGTTCTAATTATGTTTCCCATCATCCTGCAGACCACTGATTTCTTAAGAGGCACTACAGTGCCCCACCCCCTTAGAAGAAAAGTAATCTGTAACTGGGATAACTGTGGTGAAGTAAGAGCCACCCAAAATTATGGTTCATCCAGATAATAAAAAACTAAGCAACTAGAAAAATAATACTGTAGATTCATGTATGCTGATGTAAAAAGATTTTCAGAAAATATTTCAAACAGAAAAAGGGAAGAGGTCTACATCTATAGATAGATAGACGGATATAATTTATGCTTTAAAACCTCCAAGACTATATACAGTTTGTGAATGTAACGGCATTAAAAAGGAAGTGAAGATAAGGCTTGCAGAAAACATACTATTGACACCACTTTATTAAACCATTATTTTGTTGCTATAGCATAAAACCACAGGCTGAGTAATTTATAAAGAAAATAATCTTATTTAGCTCATGGTTTTGAAAGATGGGAAGTCTCAGAGCATGGTGCCAGCATCAGTTGAGGGCCTTCTTTCCTCATCATCACATGCAGGAGGGCATCACGTAGTGAGAGGGCAAGAGAGAAAGAGAAAGCTCACTTTTATGACAAAGCCACTCCTGTGATAAGAAACCCACTCCTGCACTAGTCCATTCATGAGGGCAGATACCTAATTAATCCATTAATTTATTCGTGGGGGCAGGGGAATTGAGTTTCCAACACATGAACTTTTAGAGGACAGGTTCAAACCACAGTACTGCTTTGAAAAACGAAATTGATGGATGTTGAGTGGAATTTCATGTCTCAATTTGTATACTTTAGAAAATTTTAACAGTGAGTGAGGATTATTTTTGTAACATGCACAAGAAGAAAAAGGAAGATGGGGATTTCAGGATTGGAGATGGTACCAATGTGATCTTGATAAGCCTCGCCCTCCAATTCACCATTCTCCTCACACAACAACCAAAATTAAAAGTAGTTCAGGCTGCAGATTGCTAATTCAATTCATGTTTTATAATCCTTTGGTTATATCCCCAGTAATGGGATGGCTGGGTCAAATGGTATTTCTAATTCTAGATCCCTGAGGAATCGCCACAGTGTTTCCACAATGGTTGAACTAGTTCACAGTCCCACCAACAGTGTAAAAGTGTTCCTATTTCTCCACATCC